>NC_139520.1:7666461-7842183 GCF_947247035.1 Vipera ursinii
CTTGTAAATAACGTCATGTTACAAAAAAATATTTAAAACTCTTGTCTGCTGGCGACCAACAAAGGCCTCCCATTTGAACACCCAAACTGAAAACAAATATTCTTCTGCACCGTGGCAGATTACACCTTCGAAGCTCAAGATTAAACTCGCTGGACGGTATAAGCCAGGGGTCTTCAAACTTGGCCCTTTTATGACTTGTGGACTTCAACTCCCAGAATTCCTCAGCCTGACTGAGGAATTCTGGGAGTTGAAGTCCACAAGTCATAAAAGGGCCATGTTTGAAGACCCTGGTATAAGCAGTTCAGCCACAGAATTCTGCGAGAGGGATTAAACCTTTAAGTGGGTCCTTAAAGACCCCCCCCCAGGACTTTCCCTAGTCGTGTGATGTTGTAGCTGCACTAGTTTTTGTTTTTCCCCCCTCCCCTTCAGGCTGCCTATTTTGGTTTCTGCTCGAGAACATCTGCAAGCATCTGCAGAGATCTGATAACATGATGACCTTTTAAAGTTAATCAAGCTGAAGGCTGACAGCCACCCTGACGTGGGAGTCAGAAGATGTGGTCAAGAGATATTTTGGCACAGAGGAAGTGAATGGAGCTATGCCGCTTCCTTGTCACCCACCCTCTTCATAAAAAAAAGCTGCAGAAATTTCGGTCAAATAACTCAAAAATAAAGAGGCGGGAAGGCCACCTTGTTACTCTAGGGGCGGGGTGGTGGTGGGGGAAATCAGTCCATTTCTGAGTCCTCCTCGTTGTAGCAAAGACTCTGGCAGAAGTTAACCCTCAATTTACAACCATCCAGTTACAACAGCACTGGGAAAAAGTGACTCATTACCAGTCCTCACAATTACAATGGTTGCAACATCCCCGTGGTCGTGTGATCAATGCAGCATCCAGGGATCATATGACTGCCATTGTGATTTTCCCAGCCGGCTCCAGCGAGCAAAGTCAGTGGAGGAAGCTGGCTTCCCTTAACGACCATATGCGACATCAAGCAGAACAGAGCCAGAAGGGACCTTGGATGTCTTCTAGTCCAGCCCCCTGCTCAAGCAGGAGAACCTATACCATCTCAGACAAGTGGGTGTCTGGCCTCTTCTTAAAACCTCCAGTAATGGACCGCCCATGATTTCTGGTGCAAGCTGTTCCACTGGTTAATTGTCTTCACTGTTAGGACGTTTCTCCTTAATTCCAGGTTGCTTCTCTCTTTGATCAGTTTCCAACCGTTGTTTCTTGTTCTGCCTTCTGATGCTTTGGGAAATATGTTGACCCCTCCCCCACCTCTTTGTGGCAGCCCCTCCAATACTGGAATACTTAACTGGAAGGCTTCACTTAGTTGTAGTGGTTCACCGAACATCTGTGACCAAAAAACCAACAAACATAAAACTAGATGCGACTCCCTTTGACATCTGCTTTCTTAGCAACAGAAGTTCTGGCCTCAGTTGTGGTTGTGAGCTGAGGACTACCTGTGTGGCTGAATTATCAGATCCTAGAAAAGGTTCATTGGAGTTATCCGCCCTGGGTGGGCCAGCCCCTGCTCCATTCCTCCAGCAAAGATTCAAGAGCAAGACCCCTGTTACACAGGGCAGCCACAGCTGTTGCCCTTCTTCCCTCTGGCTGCCACCATCCTTTACCTGTTTGCCCTGGGAAGGGTTTGGAGCAGGGGAGCAAGTTAAGTGGGGTGACAGGGCTAAGGGAGGAGGACGGTGGAACAGGCAGATGAAACTCTGCAGGGTAGCCACTTTATGTCCAGATGAGATTTGCACTGCACTCCTGGCAGGAGCACCCAGGCACTTCCAGGTTGAAAGGATGACATCATCGTTGCCCCGGGGATGCCCAATTGGGGGCTCCTTTCATGTTCCCCAACAGGAGCTGGAGTGAGGGACGAGAACTCAAGCCCGTCCTACGGCAGCTCTCAGGTTTTGAACGCTGGGATGGTAAACCTCTTGCCCAGCATTCCAACCACTTGAGCTACTCTGAATGAATGAATGAATGAACCTTTATTGTCGAAGTACAACCATGTATACATTGAGATTGGCTGAGCCTCCCTTCGTGCCCCCACCCCTAACTCACAGTGACAACAAACCCTCCATCTTATTACACCATGTGAGCTAATTGCACAACACACCGGCCTCGCAGGTCAATCATACATAAAAGTTTATAACATTATGTCCCGTTCAAGAGCCTAACAGCCCATGGATAAAAGCTGTTCTTCAGCCTGTTGGTATGGCTGGCTGTACTCCTGTATCTCTTATCTGATGGTAGGCGAGTAAAGAGATACTGACCAGGGTGTGAGTCATCCCAGAGGGGATTCTATCTGATGGGACCTTGGCAGAGGCCCATTTATGCTACCTTCAGTTGCTGGCCCTGATTTGTTTGCATCCGGACAGGAGAAACATGGGTCTCCTGTGCTTTGCTGAAATTTACCCAGAGGCCTCTGGACAATGCAAGAGAACTAACATGCGGATAGTCCTCAAGCTACGAGTGTTAAATGACCAAGTTACAAAAAGTGCTTTGCAACCTATACTCGCACTAATGATCCTCACACCACCTCTGCAGTTGCATGATTGCAATTCAGACACATCA
Source organism: Vipera ursinii (assembly GCF_947247035.1). Classification (NCBI taxonomy): domain Eukaryota; kingdom Metazoa; phylum Chordata; class Lepidosauria; order Squamata; family Viperidae; genus Vipera; species Vipera ursinii. The sequence goes on from NC_139520.1 coordinate 7,669,041, forward strand.
CATTTATGACCAGTTGTAACGTCCTGCGGTCACGTGATCTCTTGTGGGCACAAAGGGACTCGAGACTGATGACGCCTTTGATCCCTCCCTCTGGCTCAGCCTGGTTATCTCCGACAAGAAGGCACTAAACAGCCATCTCTGAATTTGTGGAAAGAAATTGCAAGCATTTGAATAATTTGATGGTGGTGGAGAGTTGATGAGTGGATGGATGGATGATAGATAGATAGATAGATAGATAGATAGATAGATAGATAGATAGATAGACAGACAGATAATTTTATTAAATCTGTCACCTATCTCAAAGTTCATAGATAGATGATAGGAGATAGAGATGATAACAGGTAGATGATAGAGGAAAAGATGATATATATAGAGAGAGATGATAGATAGATAGATAGATAGATAGATAGATAGATAGATAGATAGATAGATAGATAGATAGATAGATAGACAGACAGACAGACAGACAGACAGACAGACAAAGATGGGTGGGTGAGAGAATAGAGAGATCAGCATTTTTTTTAGAAACAGGAATGCAGATGACATGACAGAAGTTTAGGCTTATCACTGTTCTGCAATTGTTGTGGTGAAGGCGTCAGATGCACACCTCCTAACCGGTTCATTTGTGTGCCACAGCAATGAGCAACCTTTGGATGCCTGGGCAACAGCAACAAAAAGGGTCCACATCATCAAATACACTTTGTGGTTTTGGGGAGGAATGTTGTGGATTTTCTTTTGATATCCACACTCAGATTATTTTAGAAGTAGGCTTATGTGTTGTTTTTTTTTTACATTTGTAGGGTTTCCAATTTTGGAGAAACAGAGCTGCTGATTTTCAACAATAATGGTGAGACGATTCACAGGGCTTTCAAAACGTGGTTGCCCCTTTCCACCTAACCCAACAGTATTTCCAAAGCTTCAAGTTGGTCAGTCTCTCTGCAAAACTACCATTCAGTTTAAAATCTCTCGCCAAAGCGAGATTTTGGGGACCTACAGCCAACATTAGGAAGTCCGCAATGAAACTCCGGTATCCGAAGCTTTGACAACATCTTGGAAATCCACCTTGTATGAGTCAGTTGGTTGCAGGTATCCATAAACACACCCATTGCTGTTTCCCAGCACTGGGTCAGCAAAAAATAGCGCGCACGCGCACACAGCTCATCAGAAAAACAAAAGAACACTTCTCTCTGATGGGTGTGAAGTGTGTAGGCGAGCTGTTCTCAGCCTCATCCTACACAATATTTTGGATGGGGACTTTGCAACTTGGGGCAAAAGGGTTGTGTTGTACATCTAAACAGGATGAGGTTAGATGTTCTGCATCACAGCAACGCAGCAATCTCTTTAGGAAGACTCATCTTCTCCTTAATTCATTTATGCATCACAGGAGATTTAGCTTTGTTTGGAGGGGCAGAGATGGAAGGGTGGGTGGACAGAACCCTTAAACGACAACAACAGCCCAAAGACACGCTTGCTTCTCTATTTTGCTTTGATTTAAAATTGTAAATGGGTCTTCCAAGGCTCAGGGAGAATAAGGCACCAATGTTGGCTGACCTATATAGTACGGGCCGTACATTTCTGCAACATTCCTTGCAAACAAATTGGCAGGGTGAGGGTCTTCCAACCCTCCCTCAAAAAGCCACAAGTTGGAAATTCATCCAGTAAAGAATTTGTTGATCTCCAACCCGTAGGTTTCATGCGGCCCCTTCCCACAGATGTTGTTGAGATGCAGTTGGTTTATGCAATGTGCTATGAACACCCAGGTTGTTCATGAATTTGGTATCTCTCTTTCATATCTATCTTTCTCCATCCATCCATCCACCCATGTGCCAACAAGTTATATGAACACCGCATCCAGGTGGGGTTTGAGCAAAGGACTTTTTATCACAACTGTTCTAATTTGCTGTTGTATACAACAACCTCCATTCCTCTTGGATCTCAGCTTCCTCCAATTAAATAATGACAAAAACAAGAGATTGTGTATGTGTAATAGAAAGAAGATACCGCCTATCTGATTGCGTCAGAAGACAATGAACAAAGCGAGAGCAGATTGGAGGTGGCTTATTCATACTTTGAGACAGACTTTCACCACCGAGGACCGGCCTGTTATCTTAGAACCCAGACTTCTTAGCTTAGATGGCCTTGACCTCATGTAGGCACATGAGAGTTGGAAATACAGCACTACCACAAAAGGAGGGTTGGTTCCTCTTCCAATCTATAATGATTAAGCCCCACATGGCACCATCTATTTGTAGGTTCCTCTGACTGTAGAAGAAGGCAGAACCTGGCGGCAGAGATAAAAGAGGGACCAGCCTAGAATCCCTATGTAGCCAGAAGCAAACTTAAGTCCAACCTCCCCTGAATTCCATGGACCCTTATCTAACTCCTAGCAGGTACTAACAGTTCGTTGAATAGATTCATGTGCATAGGCATGATTAGCAATAAATCAGTTTAACTGGACCTCACCTGAGGACCTAGTCCAGGGGTAGGCAACCTTGGCTCTTTTATGACTGGTGGACTTCAACTCCCAGAATTCCCGAGTCAGCATGGCTGGTTCAGGAATTCTGGGTATTGAAGTCCACCAGTCATAAAAGAGCCAAGGTTGCCTATCTGCGACCTAGTCTTTTGTGCCTGACATCGACTGGCTTAGATTAGCTTCCTCAAGGAAACTTCAAAACGTCTCCAAGTAGGCTGGTGTAAAGAGGCACATTTCACTCCCGCCAAAGCAAACTGTTTTTGCTTCCTCTTTTTCTCCCTTAGCTCGCTCACTCTCTGCTTCCTCACTTGTTTCCGGAAAAGCAACCGTTCCCAGCTACACCCAAACCTAATACAGCCTCTATCGGCTTTATTGGCGTTTTATTATCCCAATACATTTGCATGAATCTTTCACAACGCCGAACACTCTCTTAGCAGAAGTAAGTCCTTCAGAGGACTTTGGCAAGACAAAAAAGAAGGCGCGGCTAGGTCCAGCCACATCAACACAAACGTGTTTTGTTTTTTTTAAACACTCATCTGGCTCCTTTAAATGGACAGTTCTCCCATTATCTTGTTAGTGTAGAACACCGAGATACCGAGTTGTGCGAGTGGTTGTGACTCAACGTCACCAAATAAGTACTGCGCACGAACAGGGTTTTGAATCCAAATACCAAGACATGCAGCTGCTACACCCAGAATTTGTCATCATTTCCCAGAATACCAGGTGTGGTGGATGGGAATTCTAGGTTTTTGCACGGCCAAGAGATTTTTTTTGAGAAGGTCAGGTTTTCATCATGATTGGTTGAACAAGCTTCAAGGACTGGGCTCAAAGATCATCCTGAGGCGAGTGATCCACTCAACACCCTAAACTGGTCACGTTGGGTTGCAAATAGGTGCTATCTGAGTTCCAAATGTAGCAAGGAACTAAGAAGCAGATACATGCCAGAATGGAGGTTGGTCAGCACTCTTGAGATCAGTGGTGAAAAACCTTGATGCTTTACATGATATGAAGAAGTACCTGATTATATGGATACATACTATATGTTGCCATCTTTATTTTATTAGGAGGCGGTTCGGGTCTGGATGGGGAGGAACAGACTTCAACTCAACCCTGACAAGACTTGAGTGGCTGTACATTCCGGCATCCCAGGACATTCAAAACGTTCCATCACTTTCTATGGGGGGTGAGTCTTTACCCCCCGTAGATAGGGCTCGCAACTTGGGAGTCCTCCTTGATGCACGGCTCACCTTAGAAGATCATGTAGTAGCCGTGACCAGGGGGGCTTTCACACTGGTTCGCCTGGTGCGGCAGTTGCAGCCCTATCTAGACCGGGATGCCCTGTGTACGGTCACTCATGTGCTCGTGACCTCTCGTCTTGACTATTGCAATGCTCTCTACATGGGGCTTCCCTTGAAGACCACTCGTAGGCTCCAACTGGTACAGAATGCGGCCGCGAGAGTTATCTTGGGAGTTTCCCGGTACTCCCATGTTACACCTTTGCTCCGCGAGCTGCATTGGTTACCAGTTGTCTTCCGGGTGAGGTTCAAGGTCTTAGTGATGGTTTTTAAGTCCTTACATGGCATGGGTCCGGAATACCTCGGGGACCACCTGCTGCCGGCGTCAACTCCCCTCCGCCCCGTGCGTTCCCACAGAGAGGGCCTCCTCAGGGTGCCTCCGGTCAGAGAATGTCGGCTGGTGGCCCCCAGGGGGAGGGCCATCTCTGTGGGCGCTCCGGCTTTGTGGAACCAGCTGCCGGTTGAGCTCCGGATGGCACCGGATCTCCGCTCCTTCCGTCGCGGGTTAAAGACCCATTTATTTGAACAAGCTGGCCTGGCCTGATGGGGAATCACTTAGGGTTTTAATATTTATATATATTTTTATTGTTTTTATTGTGGGCAATAATTTAATTCTTTTTTAATTTTTGTATTTTTGTAGTCTTAAGATATGCCCTGTTCACCACCCTGAGTCCTTCGGGAGAAGGGCGGTATAAAAATTTAACAAATAATAATAATAAAATAATAATAATAATTAGGTTTTTTATTCTGCCTTTATTGTTTTTATAAATACCTCAAATTGGCGAACATACTTAATGCTTCTTCCTCCTCCTATTTTCCCCCACAACGGCAAGCCTGTGAGGTGGGTTGGACTGAAAAAGCGTTAACTGGCCCAAAGTCACCCAGCCAGCTTTTATGCCCAAGGTGGAACTAGAACTCACCATGTCCTGGTCATAAGTCCAAAGTCACCCAGCCAGTTTCATGACTAAGGTGGGACTAGAACTCACCGTCTCCTGGAGATTGGCCCCAAGTCAGCCAATTGGCTTTCCTGACTAAGGCAGGACTAGAACTCACCGTTGACTTGTGATTGGGCCCAAACCACCCAATTGGCTTTCCTGGCTAAGGTGGGAATAGAACTCACCGTTGACTTGTGATTGGGCCCAAACCACCCAATTGGCTTTCCTGGCTAAGGTGGGAATAGAACTCACCGTTGACTTGTGATTGGGCCCAAACCACCCAATTGGCTTTCCTGGCTAAGGTGGGAATAGAACTCACCGTTGACTTGTGATTGGGCCCAAACCACCCAATTGGCTTTCCTGGCTAAGGTGGGAATAGAACTCACCATTGACTTGTGATTGGGCCCAAACCACCCAATTGGCTTTCCTGGCTAAGGTGGGAATAGAACTCACCATTGACTTGTGATTAGTCCAAAGTCACCCAGCTGATTTTCATGCCAAAGGCAGGACTTGAACTCCTGGTCTCCTGGTGCCTTCACCACTAGACCAAACTGGCCCAGGTTATGTTTTTCGACAGCTGATTTAAATTGTTCATTGATGTTATGACTTTTATAAGATTTGTTTTTAAAAGACCTTTTTAAAGAGGAAAATACAAAATTGTAAGAATGAAGTGATTCTTTTATTGTGTTATGAATGCAAAAGTTAAAACACACTTTATATTAAAAAAAAAATTAACCACCATCTTGACTTTGTAAATTGATCCAGATTAGGGCAACCCAGGAACATTGGTTTTAAAACCAAGTTAAGTGAAGGGTTGAAACCAATCCAAGGGAGAAGTGGCTTAATGCGGCAAAAGATCTGGTTTGCTGTGCCAAAACACCCCAAGCAGCTTCTGACTATAGTACACACTTTTTTGTGAGAGCCTTAGTTGGGAATTGCTGGACCAATTAGTTGCTGGTGGAGTATTCTCTGTCACCAAGGGATGCTCAAAAATCCCTGCTGGCAAGCTTTGTTCTCTGTGTGTAATTCATTATAAGCAAATAAACAGAAGTGCTCTGGTAGGAGGTATTACTTCAGCGTTAACCCTTTAGTCGCTCTGCAGTCCAGAAGCCTGATTGACAGGAACCAGAGATTCAAACCTTCTTCCAGACTTGTCAAGAAATCTGTGAGCAAGTGTGGGCTGGCTTACAGGAGGAAGGGCAGAATTTGAACGGGAAGAAATGATTGTTTTCTTAGTCACCTTTCCTTGCCACCTTCTAGATCGTGTTTCTCAATCTTGGAAACCTGGAGGTGTGGACTTCAATTCCCAGAATTCTGGGAATTGAAGTCCAGACATCTTCAAGTTGCCAAGGTTGAGAAAGTCTGTTCTAGATTCTCATCAAAGGACTCACTTCTTCTTTCTTTCTTTCTTTCTTTTTCTTTCTTTCTTTCTTTCTTTTTCTCTTTCTTTCTTTCTTTCTTTCTTCTTTCTTTCTTTCTTTCTTTCTCTTTCTTCTTTCTTTCTTTCTCTTCCTTCCTTCCTTCCTTCCTTCCTCTTTCTTCCTCTTTCTTTCTTTCTTTCTTTCTTTCTTTCTTTCTTTCTTTCTTTCTTTCTTTCTTTCTTTCTTTCTTTCTTTCTTTTCTTTCCATAATTTAATTTGGACATTTGATTAAATCCCATGTATATTTTAATTCCAGAACTTCTGAAGAGAATAGCAGCCTCTGTTTACTGGCACAACTTTTATGAAGTTTGAAAGTTGGCCTGAAACACAGCTCCCAGTCATGCATACAAACTGAACTCAACACCCTAGTGAGGATCAGACCCAGGAGTTTAATTTCCCCAAGGCCATTCACGCAGTGCTGCTGCAGTGGCGTCACCAAAGCCAGCAGCAGACTAGCAGAAACCCTGCAGAGACTCAAAAGAGAGATCTCGGCTTTTGCTCAAAAATATGCAGCTCCCATCCTGCTGGATTAACTTAAATGAACTTGAGGTGGAAGGTTGTTTTAGCACAACAGAAGGAAGATTAAGGGAAAGCGAACCACTGTGTCTATTTAAAAAGGAACTTTACAGGTAATCCTTGACTTACAACCACAATTGGGACCAGGAGTTTTGTTGTTAACTAAGTCACGCTCAACTTTAAGACCTTTTTTTTGCTACGATAGTTAAGCAAATCACTCAATTAAGTGAATCACATGGTCATTAAGAAAATCCAGCTTTCCCCATTCGCTACACTTATCAGGAGGTGGCTGGGAAAGTTGCGAATAGCAATAGCACTTTAGACTTATATACTGCTTCATAGTGCTTTACAACCCTCTCTAAGCGGTTTACAGAATCAGCATATTGCCCCCAACAATCTGGGCCCTCATTTGATCAACCTCAGAAGGATGGAAATTCTGAATCAATCTCTTAGCCAGTCAGGATCAAACTGTTGAAAGTGGGCAGAGTTAGCCTGCAATGCCGCATTCTAACCACTGCGCCATGAATAGAATAGAATAGAATAGAATAGAATAGAATAGAATAGAATAGAATAGAATAGAATAGAATAGAATAGAATAGAATAGAATAGCACTTAGACTTATATACCGCTTCATGGTGCTTTAACAGCCCTCTCTAAGTGCTTTACAGAGTCAGCATATTTTCCCCCAACAATCTGGGTCCTCATTTGACCAACCTCGGAAGGATGAAAGGCTGAGTCAACCTTGAGCTTCTCAGGATCGAACTCTTGCCTTCTAAGCACTGTGCCACCAGGCTCTTGGTAGATCACGTGACCCTATGATGCTGCAACGGTCACAAACACATTCCAATTACCAAGCTCCTGAATTTCAACCATAGGGATGCTGTGATGGTTGTAAGTGCGAGTACCAGATATAAGTCACTTTTCCCCCCAGTGCGGTTGTAACTTTGAATGATCGCTAAACAAATGGCTGTAAGTCGAGGACTGTCTGTATTGGATTTGTCCAAAGTCAAGTCGCTTTGACTCTGTTGAGAGGGTAGACCGAGTAGTAATGGCAAAAGGGCTCAAGGAGCCTCGAAGTGTAACAGGCATGCTGTGATTCAAGCATTGGTGACCTGCAATCCACGTTATCAGACCCCTGGAAAAAAAAACATTCCTCCAAAGCTTTTATCTGTTAAGGAAGGTATTAATATCCAAGTTGCCTACAAGTATTTGTTTTTGTTTCAAGAAATGACCACTAAATCTTTGAAACTGATGCCACAGGTCTATTCTATTCTATTCTATTCTGTTCTGTTCTGTTCTATTCTATTCTATTCTATTCTATTCTATTCTATTCTATTCTATTCTATTCTATTCTATTCTATTCTATTCTATTCTATTCTATTCCTCTATTCAATTCTCTACTGTATTCTACTTTATTCTCTATTCTCTTCTAAATTCTCTTCTCTTCTCTTCTATATTCAACTCTATTCCCTCTATTTTCTATTCTATATTCTACTCTATTCTCTATTCTATCCTCTATTCTATGCTATTCTCTCTTCTCTTCTATGCTATTCTCTATTCTCTTCTACTCTTCTCTTCTATATTCAATTGTATTCCCTCTATTTTCTATTCTACATTCTACTCTATTCTCTATTCTATCCTCTATTCTATGCTATTCTCTCCTCTTCTACTCTTCTCTTCTATTTCTCTTCTATATTAAATTCTATTCCCTCTATTTTCTATTCTACATTCTATTCTATTCTATTCTATTCTATTCTATTCTATTCTATTCTATTCTATTCTATTCTATTCTATTCTATTCTATTCTATTCTATTCTATTCTATTCTATTGAATAATTCAATTCAATAATTCAATTCTCAATAATTCTACTGCTAAGCTTGTAAGCCACCCTGACTCTTCGGAGAAGGGCGGGATATAAATGGAATTAAAATAAAATAAAAATTCACTCTATTCTACTCCATTCTAAATTCTATTCTAGCTTAGGATTTCTTATGATATATTTAACTTAAAAACAGTTATGTATATGTATATGTATATGTATATATGTATATATATAAAAATCATGGAGCATCTTTCCCTGGATTCTGCTTCCGGAGGACTGATGCAGAGCGGAGAAAGTGAATCCGAATCACAGCTTGGTTTGTCCCAACACCCAGAAACCCTCTGAGCACACGTCCTCAGAACTCGTTCCTTCTTCCTGTCTTCTGCCTTTGCTGGATTGAGGGGGGGGGCCTGCGGGGAGAGCGACCGAGAGCTCCCAGAGACGCGGTGCAGCCGGGCAAAGAAGAGATTGGTGCCAGCCAGACCACAGCCACTAACGGGGCCCTTTCTGCATCTCGGTTAGCGCGACACCATCTCCGGCCATCTGTTTTCCTGACAGGGTGACAAAACCCTTTTTGTCAATGAGCGCTGCCTTGAACGAGCGCACCTGTTTTCCTGACATTAAGACTTGCTGAAAAGCATCCTGCCCTCATTGCAGGCCACGGGGGGGGGGGGGGGGGGGTAAGCTAAAAAGGAAAAGAAACCACCAGCACAGCATTTCTGAAGTCTGAAACTGAACAGCTGAGCTGTCCCGCAGCCACTGTCTCGGCGCTCTCCAAGCCAGAGTCCTGGGGAAGCAATGGATGCTGCTATTCCAACTGCATCAAGCCCAACATTAAGCCTGACATTCCAGGGCAAGGCTCGGCTCCATGCCCGGGACATTCCAAAATATGTTCTGCTACCATCTCCTGCAGAGAAGGAAGCCCCAAATGCAGGAGTATCTAAGGCCAAGGGGCATTCAAGACTCTCTTTGGAGGTGCCCACAAGTGTCCTGAGAGGGGAGGACATGGCAGCATGTCATACACGGAGCCCTTTTGCAAAGCACTAAGGTCTACTTTATGCCAGCTCTAATGGGAGAGGGTAGGTGAAAAAAAGATTAGGGGAAGAAAAAAAAAGGAAATCCAGAAAAATCTTGGCGGTGGGGTCCTTGGTGCTCTCTGAGCTTGGTCGTTTTGTTGCAGACGTTTCATTGCCCAACTAGGTAACGTCATCAGTGCTAGAAGGGGGTGGGTTTTGTGGAGAGGAGGAGGAGGAGGAGGAGGAGGAGGAAGACTGCCTTGGGTCTTTAGTGCTCTTTGAGCTTGATTGTTTTCTTGAAGACGTTTCATGACCCCAGTAAGTAATATCATCAGTGCCAGAAGGGAGAAGAGTTTGCTTTCCACTTATATACAAAGTGCCTTGCCCTGTCAGTGTTGGTGGAAGGGATTCTTGGTGCTTCCTTGATTAGGCTGGGGTTTTCTTTTGACACTCTCCAACAGGGAGTATTGTTCAAAAGAGAATCCTTGTGGAAACTGGCCCAAGGCCCATTCATGTCCATTCTGTGATAGGAAATCCTCAGGGTCTCTAAAAGCAATGCAGGAATTAAAATCCGTAGCGCTTATATGAGGCTACCTGGCTTTCGCGCATGAATCAAGCCTACAAAGCAGCTCATGGATGCTGGACTAGCTTGATGCTTACCAACAGGAGCCAAGGGAACAATCCAGAAACTTCAGGCGTTTCCACTTCTAATTCTTACTTGCCATGCAGGCTGGAGCTGATATAGCACTCGAGTGCAATTAATTCTGGAGAAGCCCGGCCAGACTCTGCTTCCTAACCATGGCACTGTCCCGACACCACTGGATGACCTCGCCAGGACCCGCTGCCTTGCAAGAGTGAGGAAAATCCTCAGGGACGACTCACGCCCTGGTCGGTATCTCTTTACTCTCCTACCGTCGGGTAGGAGATACAGGAGTATAGCCAGCCGTACCAACAGGCTGAAGAACAGCTTTTATCCATGGGCTGTTAGGCTCTTGAACGGGCAATAATTTTATAAACTTTATGCATGATTGACTTGCGAGGCCGGTGTATTGTGCAATTAGCTCACATGGTGTAATAAGATGGAGGTTTTGTTGTCACTGTGAGTTGGGGGTGGGGGCACGAAGGGAGGCTCAGCCAATCTCAATGTATACGTGGTTGTACTTTGACAACAGAGGTTCATTCATTCACTCGGCTGGGAGGATCGACAGCCTGTAGTATATGCTGCCCTCTGATGCGCACAACGAACACAACAACTTCCTTTGTTCCTGCCTCTGCTTTAGCTAGTGGGCAGGAACCATCTTCTTCCTAAGCTGAAAAGCACTACAGGCAGTCCTCGACTTACAGCACTTCATTTAGTGACCGTTCAAAGTCACAGCAGCATTGGGGGGGGAAAAGCAACTTGTCTTGTTTTTCACACTCACGGCCGCTGCAGGATCCCCGTGATTAAAATTAGAGACGCTTAGCAACTGACTCAATATTTGTGACGGCTGCAGCAACCCATAGTCACGTCAAAATTCAGACACTTGGCAACTGGCGGTGGATTTATGACCGTTGTAGCCACCCAGGATCCTGTGATCTTCACTTTTGACCTTCCCAGCTGGCTTCTGATGGGCAAAATCAATGGCAGAAGCCAGATTCACATCAGGACCACACTATTCATTCAACAACTGCAGCGATTAACAATTGAGGCGGGGGGGGGAAGGCAAGAAAATTAGGTGCCACTCGCTGAACTACTACCGCCTTGTTTAGCGACAGAAATTTGGGGGCCAGATTGTGGTCGTAAGCGAAGGACCGCCTATATCTTCCTTTGGCTTTCTTTTCCCTTGGGATCTCAGCAGAAGTGGACATACAGGCAGTCCTCGAGTTAACGACCACAACCGAGCCCCAAATTTCTGTTGCTAAGCGAAACATTTGCTAAGCGAATTGAGCCCCATTTTACAATCTTCCTTGCGAATCACCGCAATTTTCAGTTGGTAGCACGGTTGTTCAACGGACCTGGCTTTCCCCCCTTGACTTTGCTCGTCAGTAGGTCGCGAAAGGAGATCATGTGATCCCCCCCCCTCCGGGATGCTGCAACAGTTGTTAAGTGGAGAACTTGTTATATAACTCACTTTAGTAGTGCTGTAACTAAAAACAGTCACTAAACGAATGGTTGTGAGCTGAGGAAGCGCACCCATCCCTGTCAAGTTGCTTTCCATTTCAGCCTGAATGGTTATCAATTTGGCCAGCTCTATGGCAACGGATGTCCTTCATTTGCAGAGAACTGTTTCTAAATGACCTTTTGGATGCCAGCTGTAATCTTTTAATTCTTTTTTAACAAGCTTGCAATCCATTAATTCAGGGTAGAATCGGGGTGGCTGAATGGAGCTGAGCGTTTACTAGCTGGATGCCCTTCCTGTCGCCTATGAGGCGTTCACAGCAGATTTTGGTGCCTTTTTTTTGTTTCACGCTCTTGGAGAGAAATATCTGCCAGTAGGATTGAACTCTCAACCTTCCGAGCCGGAGGCGAGCATCTTCACCTCTAGGCCACCGTGCTGCTCTTCCATGATCTCAAAATCTAGCTTGAGCAAAAATCTGACCCAGATCCTCCAGATCGCCACGGCAGATCAATGAAGCAATGTTTCCTTGTAAGAAAAGGGTAGTGTTTATTCAGTTGGGAAAAAAACAAAATAACAAGGAAAAGATCACACTGGGGACATTGTATGTTTCCATAATGAAATCCATCCATCCTTGCCAGCAGTTTTCCAGCACTGGACATGCCTGTCTACCATCTGGCTGAGTCTCAGATGCTTTTTCAATTCGCTGCCTGCTCGAAGTCTAGAAAAATGCCCCCCCCCACTCCACCCCCTCCCCCCAATCCCAGTACTGGCTTTCATTTCTCATTAAGGAATATCTGTCAGAACGAAAAAAGACGTTCATTGGAATATACCAGATCTGGGCCGTTCATTTTATTTATTTTATCTTGGTTCAGATTTAAATCAAAACAAGAAGGGTTTGAATCAGAGCTTAGGATGGGAAATGTCTTTTTATTGTGACTTACAGACCATAAAAGGAGCAATGTTTGCAATGCAGATTCCAAGTATCACACTTCCGTGTTATTTAAAATCGGGATTCTCTACCAAGTCTAAGGACAAATGAACGGCACAAGGTTTCTAAATCCAATCTGGTCACCCGCTCTCCTTAGATAAAATTAGCATTTTACGCTAATTTTAGATACACTTCTCAGCATTCAACCAGGATGGACACATTTTAGGTTTCATGTTAATGATGGAATTGTCCTTTGTTATTTTTTGTACAAACATTTTTATTACTATTTTACGCTTCCATCTTTCGTTTCGCTGTTCAACTCCCAGAATTCCCCAGCCAGTCTTAAAGTTGCCAAGATTGCACACCCCTGCCTTAAACAAAGCCAGCAGTACCGTGAGGGGTGACCCCCTCCCTCTCTGCCCAGTCCTGCAGTGTGTGCAAGCTACCACAATTAAATTTTAAAAGATCTTGAAACATCAGGTATGTTGTTGAGATTTTGGGTGAAGAACACTGAATGCCTGAGTGAAGAGAGTGGATATCTTGCAGGATTTAACCATGGGCGAGAGTGCACACAACTGAAAGAATTTTAGGAATGCCTGCTCTGTGACACACACACACACACCCAGAAATGGGGACCCCTGGCACAGAAGAATTTGACATGGAGATAAAGCTGTTCCAGGGGCTTAACGGTCCCCAATTAAAAAGTTGAAAAATAAAAAAAGAGGTAAGGAATCCCATGCCTGACACCAAGGAAATACCAATCAAAATTCAAATTTACCTGTTCCACCTGATTGCCTCCAAGGCAAAAATATAGGAGAGAGAATGGGAAGCTGCATAGTGGTAAAACGCCAGCCAGCGGAGGACGGTCATTACGAGCTGTTGCAAAGAGACTCTTTAGGAAGAAGATGAGGTTTCTTGCAAACAGCATCTAGCACAAAAGAGTCCCTGTGTCCCTCACAGTCTGAAAGTTGCTGATCTTGCCTCTTGCGTTTGTGAAGCGAGGGCTGATCGGCGTTTTCGCTCCGCTTGCCTTCAGGAAGGCCCAGCGTTCTTAAACAGGCAATAGCTGCCGCTTGTTCGGCTAGCTTCTTGGATTTTTCCCTGGAAAAGAAGAGGACAGGGAGATGGTGGCCGGGAGTTTGAATTTTGATCCTGTCGCCATGGGAACGCAGGGAAGAGTTGCAAGCATGAGGACTGGATGTACTGTATTGTGGTAACTTCAAACTAACTGGACAGTTGTATGTCAAGGACTACCTATATACATAAAGCCCAAACTCTGCATTCGGCTGATTATCTATTGCAGGGGTCTTCAAACTTGGCCCTTTGATGACTTGTGGACTTCAACTCCCAGAGTTCCTCAGCCAGGCACACGTGCCTGGCTGAGGAACTCTGGGAGTTGAAGTCCACAAGTCATCAAAGGGCCAAGTTTGAAGACCCCTGATCTACTCAATGTCATATGGAGGTTCTCAGTCATCCAGCTCATGGTTGCCCCAAAGGTGCTTTTTTCAGGAGGAAAGTAGACTTTCTCTTTTTCCTTTGAAGAAGTTTCCCTTCTGGGATGAGAAGTCAAATGTCTTCAAAGAAAAACAAAAGAGTTAGTTCTCAACGTACGGCGACAATTGAGCCCAAAAGGGTTTTTGTTTTTTCTGGGTTGTTTTTTTTTTGAAAACGACAGTGAGATATTCTAGGGAGCCACCAGAAGCTTTTTGAAAGCTACAGGTTGAGTCTTTTTTCAGTGAAAAGCAGATGCTCATTTGGCTTTTTGACCACTTGGATGCTACACAACGATGAAGACCAGGTCACCATAGTCGTGGTAGATATATAGATAGGTTAGGACCTTTCTGAGGGTGGAGGGGTGGATATCGATTCTGGGAGCTTGCCCTTGGTCCCGATTTTTTTTCTTTTCTTTCAGGTGCCAGAAGAACAATGTAAATTAATTCATATTGACTTATTTCACTAATGAATTCAGGGAAACAAAAGTCCCATTGAACCCCATAGGGCAGACATGTCAAACACAAGGCCCGGGGGCCGGATCCGGCCTGCGAAGTGGTTTCATGTGGCCGGCGAAGTCATCCTGGAAACAGTGAGGGAACGCCCCCCACTGCCTTGGCCCTGGCCCAGAGACCCTCCTCCTGCCAGAGACCCTCAGATCTGTCCCACTCCTGCCCAGGCCCCCATAGGCACCCTTGATGCCAACGATGTAGAGCTGGCCACGCCCACCCAGTAGGCCACGCCCACCCTGGCCTTACCCACCCGGCCCCCTTAGGGCAACCACAATGCTGATGCGGCCCTCAATGAAATTGAGTTTGACACCGCTGCCATAGGGAGTTTACGCCCAGTGAGTGTATGTGTATATATATGTATATATATGTATGTATGTATGTGTGTATGTATGTATGTACACACACACACGACATACACACACACAAACACACACACATATATATATATATGTTTTCTGAGGTTTTCGCGGGTGTTTGTATGTAGATCTTTGGTCATTCGGGTTTTTTCCCACGTAAAATTGGAGGTATCAGGGCAACGTTTCGACGAAATCTCATCCGTCATCCTTAGGCTGGTGACTTCAGCTTCCTTCTTCTGGGAAAGGTGTGTGATAGTGGTGGGTTTTTTTATTTTCTTTTTTAAACTGTTTTTTCTTAAAAAAGAAAGCTCTGGTTTTTGTTTTTCCCCCCACATGAAAGATGGCTTAATCAAACAATAGCTTCCCTTGCCCCCACCCACCGGGTACTCCCACGGTCCAGTCATAGAACTTTGGCTTGTTATGAGAAGGGTCCACTTCTCCACTGAAGACCTGCGCTAGCGAGCTTGGCGTTCCCACAGGTTCTCCCAATCTTTGCCTGGCTCCTTGGAATTCCGTTTCCTCCCTGCGCTTTCTACCCCTCCCCCATTTCCATGGCAAGTTAGATTAGCGATAGAAGCCAGCACAGCCATGGTGAACCTTTTGGAGACCGAGTGCCCAAACTGCAACTCAAAACCCACTTAGGTATCGTCGGGTGCCGGGTGGGCGTGGCCCATTGGGTGGGTGTGGCCCATTGGATGGGCGTGGCCCGCTGGGTGGGAGTGGCTGCGACGGTAACGGCAGACTGGGTGGGACTAAAAAGTTCAATCAATCAATTCCAACTTTGTGAGATCTTTTTTTCCCCGCGAGAAGTTGAAATTGATTGATGGAACGTTGTTTTGTTTTGTTTTTGCACATGGCGGCGGAGGCCTAAAACGAAAAGGTTTTATAAAACCCAGCTGAAGGCGTACGACTAGGGCAGGGGTAGGCAACCTCGGCTCTTTTATGACTCATGGACTTCAACTCCCAGAATTCCTGAGTCAGCATAGCTGACTCAGGAATTCTGGGAGTTGAAGTCCATGAGTCATAAAAGAGCCGAGGTTGCCTACCCCTGGACCAGGGTGACAGCGCGCGTGCCAACAGAGAGGACTCTGCGTGCCACCGGTGGCACGCGTGCCATAGGTTCGCCACCAGAGAGCTTAGCAGGTCTCACAGCGGTTCAACCTGGACAGAATGAATCACACAAGAACCTCTGAGAGAGGGGTGTCCAACCTTGGCAACTTTTTAAGACTCATGGACTTCAGCTCCCAAAAGTCCCCTGCCAGCATAGACCAATAGTTGTAAGCCGAGAACTATCTATATTCTAAAACACTGAAAAACAGGCCCTCCTTGCTTCAACATGCTTCACCGCTCAGAAGAGCAGATCAGAAGCTTCTTCTTACCCTTTAGTGCAGCGTTTTCCGAACTTGGCAAGTTTAAAATGTGTGGATTTCAACTCCCAGGGTTCTCCAGCCAGGCACAGCCGGCTAGGGAATTCTGGGAGTTGCAGTCCGCTTAAAGTTGCCACGGTTGGACATCCCTGTTCGAAAAGGCATTATGCCGACGTTCAGTAGCCCTATTATTCCTCCTCCCTTTCCGAGTTGTCGTGAACAACTCCGCCCTTTTTAGCAAAGGATCCCCTTGCAAATTACACTTTCCCAAACGGCGCTTACCAGAAAGTCGAGCTGTACTTTTGCCCAGCAACCGTCACGACAGAACAGAACAGTCTATCCCGGGGCCTTTCATTCTAGAGCGAGATGAGAAACGAAGGGCGGATGGATATGAAGTCAACGCAAGCACTGATCCATTCATCGTGCTTTGGAGCGAACGTTGGTGAAACTAGCAAATCCCCAACAGGTGTGATATTTCAGGGCCAGGCTGGGGACAAACAGCACCGGCTTAAAGCTAGGACGCAGAAGCTTAAGGCAGCTGATTCAGCCGCATTGAAAGCGGCTTTCGAATCTTTGGCTGTCCTGAACAGCTGTTCCTCCAGAACACAAGAGCAAGCTGCTGGTTGAAAAGCTGGAGAATTTCAAAGGCAGCTTGTGATGCAAGGGGCTTGATGCAAGGGGCGTACGAGCAAAGTGGGTCAAAATTCCCACAGACACAAATATTTGTAGAGGCCCCGAGTATCTCTAGCTATCGGAGCCAACGTTTTAAGAGGACACGATTCCCTATTCAAATTAAATATTTACTGTGCTCCTAGGTCAGCCTAAGAAGAATTTGGAAGAAGGGGGGGGGAGGAGGAGGAGTTTAACTAATGAATGTTGTCATATGGTGTCTTACTGTTTCATAAGCAGGTTGGACCAGCTTCTCTCTCCTGCACCATTCCAGAAGATACATTTTGGGTGTAATCTGCGGGGGATACTCTCGTCTGAAGAAGTAAAAAGAAAACGGAACAATGAAAGGGCACCCTGGAGGCTAGGGGGCTGCCGTCATCTTCAACAGCCCAATCTGTTACACCAATGTTTTTTTTCAAATCTGGCAATTTTCAGAGGTGTGGACTTCAACTCCCAGAATTCCTCAGTTAGCAAGCTGACTGAGTACAACAAAGTACAATGAAAATCTTGGCTTAATGTGAGGCCTGAACACAGACAACTGTTTCTTATCAAACCAAGATGAAACAAGACTGTGGCTCAGCGTAACCCAGCAGCTCTCTAAATGGTTAGTATTTAAAAGAAACAGAGGATGCTAATTATCTCACTTACTTATCAAACCTAACTGCCATCTTAATGACATCTGTGTCTTCAGTGTGATCATCATTATTTGGGCTCTTGACTTGCAGTGAAACTTTTTTCTTCTCCAGGAAATCAGATGCTTCTTGGAAGAAACTACTCATCTCGAAAACCTCACTAATAAATTTAAAAAACAAACAAATTAATTCTAGAAAATGTTATATATTTACATATACCTACACATACAGGTAGTCCTCGGCTTACAATAGTTCATTTGGTGACTGTTCAAAGTTACAACGGCACCTAAAAAGTGAGTTACGGCTGTTTTTCACACTTATAACCATTGCAGTATCCCCGTGGTTCACGTGATCAAAATTCGGGTGCTTGGCAGCTGCTTCATACTTATGACCTTTGCCGTATCCCAGGGTCACGTGATCCCCTTTGGCGACCTTCTGACAAGCAAAGTCACTGGGGAAGCCAGATTCACTTAACTGGGTTACTAACTTGTGAACTGCAGGGATTCCCTTAATAACTGTGGCAAGAAAAGTCATTAAAAAGTCATAAAATGGGGCAAGTCTCACTTCACAACACAAATGTTGGCCTCGGTTGTTGTGGCTGTAAGTCGACACCTGCCTGTATTATGAAAAGCACTGACTGTATAAGGTAAAGGTAAAGGTTCCCCCGCACATGCGTGCTAGTCGTTTCCGACTCTAGGGGCCAGTGCTCATCTCTGTTTCAAAGCCGAAGAGCCAGCGCTTGTCCAAGGACATCTCCATGGTCATGTGGCCGGCATGACTAGACGCCAAAGGCGCACGGAACGCTGTTACCTTCCCACCGTAGTGGTCCCTATTTTTCTACTTGCATTTTTACGTGCTTTCGAACTGCTAGGTTGGCAGAAGCTGGGACGAGTAACAGGCGCTCACTCTGTTACGCGGCACTCGGGATTCGACCCGCCAAACTGCCGACTTTCTGATCGACAAGCTCAGCGTCCTAACCCACTGAGCCACCACGTCCCTTTTACTGACTGTATAGTAAAAGGTAAATATGCCTCTTTAATGAAATAAGGTAAAATCTACTTTTCAAAGGAGCTCAACTCTTGGAGACACATAGACCCAGCCCAGATAATTTTCTCGGCAGGAGTCCATCTGCCACTGCCTTCTTCTGACACGTTTAGCCTAGCCAAGGCAAGTCAAAGCATCTCTCCCATCCAGTAACAAGCAGGCCTAACTCTGCTTAACGTTTTGAGGTCCAGGTAAAACAGTAACAAAAGTGGCCCATCAAAGTCTCAATCCTATCCCTAGTTGCTTGGGAAGAGGCTTCATGAAAGACTTGCTTCCTGGGCAGTTTCGCATAAAACTGTTTTTAGCATAGATTCAACCTCTTAGTTAAGCTTTCCGGGTCTTTGAGGGCTTTCTGATAATAACCTAACGTCCATTTTAATGTTAATATGTATTATTCTTACGTTTCAATGGCTTATCTTGTTGCTTTTGCTTTGTTGTTAAGTTGCCTAGAGTCGCTTCTAGGCGAGATGGGCAGCACATCAATTTAACAAACACACAAGCTAAGCCAGTGGTGCTCCAAAGAACGCCTCTTGATCATTTTACATTAGGTTTTTATATTACTGGGAATAATAGGACATGACGAGCAAGATAAGTAAGACTAAATTCCATCTGTGATGGGAAGATTAGAATCATTCTAACAGAAGAATAGGAAGATTTCCTTCCAGCAAAGGCAGTTAAAGGTAAAGGTAAAGGTTCCCCCGCACATGCATGCTAGTCATTTCCGACTCTAGGGGCTGGTGCTCATCTCCGTTTCAAAGCCGAAGAGCCAGCGCTTGTCCGAGGACGTCTCCGTGGTCATGTGGCTGGCATGACTAGACGCCAAAGGCGCACGGAACACTGTTACCTTCCCACCATAGTGGTCCCTATTTTTCTACTTGCATTTTTACCTGCTTTCGAACTGCTAGGTTGGCAGAAGCTGGGACGAGTAACAGGCGCTCACTCTGTTACGCAGCACTCGGGATTCGACCCGCCAAACTGCCGACCGTCTGATCGACAAGCTCAGCGTCCTAACCCACTGAGCCACCACGTCAGTTAGCATGCATTAAAAAAAAGGAGGTAAACAAAAGTGGCAAGTTTTTGCATCAAAAACTTCTAACAAATATTTTAAACTGTTTGCATTTCAGCACTTTACACTGTTGGCTTTATCCAGGGACACATTAATTAAAACAAAAACATGAAAATGCCCTTACCAGATTTCCTGCAAGGACTGTGCGGCGTGCAGCTTTTTTCCTTCGGCGTTTTCTAATTGCTCCCGTAACATCTGGCACAAGCAATATTTTGTATTGGTATAATGATTGTCATATCTCACTGCCTAAGGAAAACAAGATGAGTAACAACACTTTGACAAAGGAGAAACAAAGGCCTTCCAAGTCCAATTCTCGTTCATTTCTAGAAAGGCAGATTTCCAACTCTCTTTTGACTTGCCGGAAATTTTAGAATATGTCAGAAACCTGGTACTAAAAAAAAACCCCCTCATCTTTCTCTCGTAGCAGACATCTAGATTGAACAAACTGTGCAGTTTACAGATGGGGAACAGTTACTCCATTAATGGAATTAGGGAGGGGGACTGTCTTCGCAGACGAAGCAGACTCTCTCCCCCACCCGGTTCCAGCCTGACTTCAAGGCTGTTGTGCCCTGAGAGTTATCTGCCTAGCACCTCAGCATTCTCAAAACATCTTTGGAGCATCATCTTGGCTGCCGGTGGACTTGTTGTGGGGGGGGGGGTTGGGATTTGGGGAAATTGAAAGAATTGCTTTTACTCTTTGCATGGGATCTTCAGATTCTGCTCGGCTTTCCTGCAGCCACTCTCTCTCAGGAAAAGTTCTTTTGATTCAACTCAATGGATTCAAGAGTCTTCCTTTCCTGAAGGGCCAACTGGGGCAGGCCCTTACGTAACCGTTCGTTCAGCAACCGTTCAAAGTTAAAACGGTGACGGAAACAGCGACTTACAACCGGTCCTCCGACTTATGACATCGTAGCATCCCCATGGTCTAGGGATCAAAATTTGGGGGGCTTGGCAACTGGCATGTATTTACAACGGTTGCAGTGTCCCAGGGTCGTGTGGTCGCCACTCGAGACCTTCCCAGCCAGCTTCCAACAAGATAAATCAGTGCGGGAAGTGGGATTCACTTAACAATCAATGAGATTCACTGAACAACTACAGTGATTTGTCCCGTCCCCCCCCCGCCCTGCCCCCCTGAAAAAAAGGGATTGCAAAATGGGGTGCGACTCATGTTACAACCATTTTGCTTAGCAATGGAAATTCTGGTCCTAATTGTGGTTGTTGAGGTATAGCTGCGTGGGACTGCAGGAGCTGCTGTTATGAAACCCAGAAAAATGGGAGACCACGGTTTCATGTTCCTTCAGCTATAATAGAGCCTTTCCCCCCCCCCCCCCACTCTAAGAGACTGCTGTCAAGAATGCCTACGTATTTGATGTATTCCTGCATGACGTCCTTCAAGGGCAAAGAGCCTTCCTTTCTGAAGACGGAGGGGTTCCACATGGCAGCCCGGGCGACCATTACGGAAGATGCTGAGGTCGCTTCCTGGAAGATCCGGAGGTCAGAATATTCTTTGATGAAATCGTAGGATCCTCCGCTGAAAGAAGAACACGGTTCGCATTACCAGCAGCGGTGCATGAACCTGATGTAGGTGAGATGTGGTGTCTATGAGGAGTCTCAGTTATCCAGGTCCTAGTTGCATCAAAAGGGGTCTTTATTTCGAAAAGGCGACTGGACTGATATATATATATATATATATATATATATATATATATATATATATATATATATATATATATATATTGAGGAAAAACGAGACAGATTGACAACTTGACCACAGAAAAATTGAGATCAGTTGTAGTCGTAAGTCAAGGACTAGTGTATAGCCAATGTCAAGCTCTGCTAACTGCAGGGGAGGGAACATTTATGTTCACAATGCAATTTCATCCATTAGGGCAGCTTGTTTGCGCCAAGGCTGGACACTCTGGCCTTAGAGCGAATTCGTTCTACTTACTTGGCTATTACTGGGATAGAAACTGCCTCGGAGATGGCTTTGATCACATCGCAGTGGACAGGGTGCTGAGGCCTCTCCTCTTTCTTCCTTCAAAAGGGAAAGATCAGAGATTAGCAATAGCACTTAGATACCGCTTCACAGTGCTTTTAAAGCCCTCTCTAAGCGGTTCACAGAGTCAGCCTATTTGCCTCCAACAATCCGGGTCCTCATTTTACCGACCTCGGAAGGATGGAAGGCTGAGTCAACCTTGAGCCGGTCAGCATCGAACTGTCGGCAGGGGGCAGAGTCAGCCTGCAATACTGTATTGTAACCACTGCGCCACCATGGCTTCTGAGCAGCAGAGCCTGTTCTACCAGCAGATCCAATTCCAACCTCAAAGGGTTTCATGAGGCAGAAGGACCCATGAGAATTTTTCTCTTTTCAGAGGGAGGATTAGTTTACCTTCCATGAACAGCAATAGCGGCTACTCCCGCCTGCTCTATCCTCTTCACTAATCTTAGAGTTTCTTCTTCCTGAAAATGGTGGTGGGGGAGAAAAAAAAATCAACGCTCACCCAAGTTTACTACTTAACTTTCCTGAAACTAAACATGGATGAGATTTCTTTTCTTTTCTTTTTTTTATTTTCAGGAAAAAGGCTTCGGGGGGGGGGCAGTTGGTGTCCCAACCCATTACATTTGCCTTAAACCCCAAATGATTCGTTTTTCCAAGTACACGTCCTTAATGAGATTTATTGGGAGGAGATTACAAGAATTGCAGCAAATAAATTTCCGGTTTTGAAAGACTGTGTGTCTGTGTGTTATGAAGAAAATCAGAAAGCCCCCCCCATCCTAACAGTCATTCTATGATCTGGTGAGGAAGCAAGTAACAGCATCTGGAGGCTCTTTATTTAATAGCTGCCAAGGTGCAAGCAGCGAGAACCATTTGTGGATAGCCTCGGGTGGTGACTTTATTGCTTATTACCTATGTTACAAGAATCCCATCAGACTGATGGCCTTCCCCTGGGACATGGCCCAATAAGGCTTCATAGATCTGGGGGGAGGTCATGCTTAGGAGGTTTGGGGCTGTGCAATGACTCCAAGCTAGGCCCTTGCTTGACACCCCCCCCCCACTTCCAGCCTAATTGGCATTTTCCCAACATCAGCTTCCTGAACCTTTACCAGGGTGGAAACCCACCCCGTACAGTGTGGGTGGTGAGTTTGAATTCAGTGAGCCTTTGGAAGTCAGGTGATTTGTGTTCCCCCCCCCAGCAAATCCTGTTTAACAAATTGTGTAGGTACAGAATCATGTGTTCAGGACACAAATGCTCTTCCAAAGCACGCAATTCAACGGAGGGAGTTCATGTAGGCTAACCTCAGCACCTCCTGAACCACAATAAAGGGTTTCTGAATCAGTTGGGGCTACATCTGATGTGGGCTCTTATCAGAGTTTTAAAAGAACAATCCTAGACACGTCTACTCAGAAATGTTTCGTCTTACTCAATTTAATGGGTCTTATTTGCAGAGAGGGGTACTGTATATAAACAGCAGTGAACTTTTTTTCTTTTTTAAAAATCTCTCAAAGGCTACGTCATCTAGATCAGAGGTCCCCAACCTTTTGGGCACCAGGGACTGGTGCCATGGATAAAGACTTTTCCGCGGAGAAGAGGGGGTGTGGTTTTGAATAGTGCCTGCATCCCGAGGATGTAGCTTTGCTTGTTTGTGCGGCCTGCTTGCTGGTGCCGGTCCACGGACCGGGGGTTTGGGGACCCATGATCTGGATGATGTTGGGGCTATTTCTCACGCCAATGGCTGAAAAATCCAGAGTCAGAATTAGGTGCAGTATCTCCCTTACTGGTTCATTTTCACTCAGTGCAATTGCCGCAAATGAAGCAAAAACTGATTTTTTGCATCAAAAGACTAGACAGGTTCTTTTTCCCCCCCAGAAGTGTAATATCTGAAATATTGTAATATATTCTTACCGATGACAAAATTCGGATTTTGCAAGTTACTGGCTTAGACACACCATTGACAAGCGTAGTCAAAATCTAAAGAAGAGGAAGCAACAGCAGTCTTTTAAGAACAAGAGATGCAGAACGCTTTGAAAATTTAGGTCAGGGGTAGGCAACCTCGGCTCTTTTATGACTCATGGACTTCAACTCCCAGAATTCCTGAGCCAGCCAAATATTGGGAGGAATTCTGGGAGTTGAAGTCCATGAGTCATAAAAGAGTCGAGGTTGCCTACCCCTGATTTAGGCTTTTCCCTCATTCTGAAGTCATATCTCCTCAAGTTCTCAATGGAACAATAAAACAAGCTAAATGACTCCTAATGACTTCCTATTGCCTTTTTCTCATGAAGGAGGTCCACAATTCTGCCTGCAAGCTGTACATAAAAAAATATTTCTGCTCTCAGCCTGATCCTCCAGGCAAGCTTTGAACTAGGAATAGGGGAAGCTTGAATATGTTCCCAAATGCCATTAAACGTTACTGCCAAACAAAAAAAAATAACCACCCAACAACGCATCACTCTGCAAAGAAAAATACAGGGCTAAGGGTTTTCTTAGGGAACACTGCCCACTTCTTCAGATGCATCAAGAATTATTTTGAAAAAGAAACTTATACGTGCCCCCGAGGATTTTTTGGTGGGGAAGGAGGAGGTAGGAGAAAGGAAGGAAATGTAGAAATGAGGGGAAAAAAATATGACAGCTGTCTGCAAGGAATATAAATCCTTCTCTTCCCCACCAGCTAGTCAGAGCTGAAGAAGCTTTTTGGATGAGAGATGAAATTCTTCAAAGAGCAGGGGATTGGACTAGATCAGTGGTGGCAAACCTATGGCACGCGTGCCAGAGGGGACACTCGGAGCCCTCTCTGTGGGCACGCACGCCTCGCTCTTTTGGCTATGTTTTTGCAGAAAAAAGCCATTTCTCAAGCCCCTTCGTAGCCAAAACAAGCCTCCAGAGCGAGTGCGCTGTTTCTCAGCTTTGAATTATATCAAATCTGACATCAGAAACAGGCTAACAGATGAGCTGAGGGCTGCATGTGTTGCTCTCAAACTTACAAAGTATAAGCCAAAGTTAGACAAATTACCAGCATGCATACAACAGCAAAAATCACATTAACTGTTCAAAGGCATGCCAAATGCAAACTTTTACCTTTCAGTAAAAAGTTGTTTGTAATCGCTGAAAACTTTGTTATTGTGTTTTTCTTTTAAGACAAAAGTTGCTAATGTATGAGTTGTTTTTTTCTAAACTAAAACCTCAGTATTCAGATTAAATTGCCCTGTGGGCACTTTGCGATAAATAAGTGGGTTTTGGGTTGTAGTTTTGGGCACCCGGTCTCTAAAAGGTTCGCCATCACTGGACTAGATGACATCCAAGGTCCCTTCCAACAATATTATTATTATTAAAAATGAGAAAATCCAGTTGCCTCTTGAAAAAGCAACTTTGGGACAGGCAGGGAGTAACAAAAAACTAGCAAAAAACCCCACCGTTATGAGGGTGAAGGCTCGTTCTCCGAGCTTATGGGTTGGTTTCCGAACATTTCGTTACCAGGCTAGGTAACATCTTCAGCGGAGTTTAGGCAACGTCAGTGTCAGGGTTCTTCTGCTTATAAAGGCTTCAGGTGTGGGTGCGTCAAGTGCCCTTAGAAACAAAAGAATGTGTTTGATTTATTAACCCAGGTAATATATATATAATGGTTTTGATTTATTAAAGGGGATATTGTATTATTAAGTAGGCGACTTAAAGTGGTGGGAAATAGATAACTTTTAGGAAATAGAACAAGATCGCATTTAAATAGATAAAATGTGTATTTTGGACATTATAGTTTGTTACAAAGTGAGATAAGGGAACTCTTGGTTACCCAAAGCCTGAAAACTATGGATATCAAAGGTTAAATTGGAATATTGATAAGTTTAAAATTATGTAAAAATTGATAACAGGATATGGATTGCTTAGGGAGACTGAATGTAATTAAGGTATGCCTAAGCTAAACATTTATTGATAAATGTAATGACGATGTCTTTATTGAGTTGATATAAGTAGACATGTACTAGTTGGAATATGAGACAGTAAATGTTAAGGGGGAAAAAAGAGAAGAAATATCTGATGTTTTATATATATATATATATATATATATATATATATATATATATATATATATATATATATATATATATATATATATAAACAAAAGAAGACACACTGAAGAAGTTACCTAGCCTGGTAACGAAACATTCGGAAACCAGCCCACGAGCTCGGAGAAGGCAGCTTCACCCCCATCCTACACCTGAGCTACAGGTATTCACCACTATTGCAAACCGCCTGGTTGTGACCCCTGTACACTTTTGATATAGCTCCGCTCAACATATTCCTGCCCTGCCACCTATTCACAGCCCCCGTCAGTTCCTCCAGTCTCCACCCGCTCTTATTTTTATCAACAGCCACAGAAAACGACGAGCAAGGAGCTCGGGATACTCACCGATTCTATTCTGTCCGGATCAGACAAGAGGGCTGCACCCATTCCTCCCTGGGGGGAACATGCACAAAACAGGCCTTCGATCATCATCTCAGCAGCCCAAAATATCTCAAGGAGGCTCTACAGGTCATCCTCGATTTACAGCCGTTCGTTTAGGGACCGCTGGAAGTTGCGTCGGCGTCGACAAAAGCGACCCGCGACCGTTGCGGCCTCCCCACAGTCATCTGATCTAAATCCAGGTGCTTGGCAACCTGGATTTGGACTTATGACACTTGCATTGTCCCGGGATCATCTGATCACCATTTTTAACTTTCTCAGCTGCTTCTGACAAACGAAGTCAAGGGGGGGAGAGGCGGATTTGCTTAATGACTGCATGATTCAATTAACCGCTGCAGAGATTTGCTTAACAATTGTGGGGAAAAGGTTATAAAGTTGTTGACTCAACCTTCCATCCTTCCAAGGACGGTAAAATGAAGACCCAGGTTGTTGGGGGCTGACTCTGTAAACCGCTTAGAGAGGGCTGTAAAGCACTACAGGGCAGTACGTAAGCCTAAGTGCTGTTGCTATTGCCTTTTCTTTGTTCCATCCATCCATCCATCCATCCATCCATCCATCCATCCATCCATCCATGATGCGCAGTGGTAAGAATACAGTATTGCAGGCTAATTCTGCTCACTGCCAGGGATTCGATGCTGACCGGCTCAAGGTTGACTCAGCCTTCTATACTTGGGAGGTAAAATGAGGACCCAGATTGTTGGGGGCAATAGGCTGACTCTGTAAACCGCCTAGAGAGGGGCTGTAAAGCGGTATGTAAGTCTAAGCGCTGTTGCTATAAAATGGAGCAAAAACTCACTTAACAACTGCCTTGCTTAGCAACAGAAATCTGGGGCTAAATTGTAACCAAAGTCAAGGAATTCCCAGTACCGAGAAGGTAATTAATCAACATAATCAAAGAATTTGAAAACTGTGGAGGGGAAACCAGGCTACTTCTACCAAGCCGGGAGTACCACTGTGGGGATGCTAACAAGAGGGTCACGCAGGCTGGGAAATTAGGGGGAACAAAAATCCATCTCATTTGGAAGGCACCAGATTCAACCTGCAAGGCCAAGAGGTCGGAGGCCTGTTGCCATCTGAAGCAAATTTCAGAGTTCCGTAGCGGGAATCAAGACACCAAGCTAAGCCACTGTTTCCTTAATCACGCTTTAAACCACAGTGGCCGGGTTTGCACCTAACAGTAAACTGAATCCTCTGGTTTACAAACCACAACATCTAGTAGGCACATTGTACTAACTAAGCCAACACCAGGCCATCCTATGAGGTGCCAACAGAAGAGAATATTTTAGCTCAGGGTTGAACGGTGGAGGTCTTGGGTCCTCTCTGAGCTTGGTGGTTTTCCTGCAGACGTTTCATGACCCAACTAGGCAACGTAATCAGCAAACCCCACTCCCTTCCAGCACTGATGATGTCACCTAGCTGGGTAATGAAATGTCTGCAAGAAGACCACCAAGCTCAGAGAGCACCAAGGGCTCCACAGTTCTTGATATATTTTACACCAGTCCATTAACCCTCTTTTCTTTGTCTGGTGGAAAGTTGAGAATCACGCAGGGAACCCTCCCACTGCTTTCCTACTTAAGATGCCAATCAGGCTACCAGATGATGCATTAACTCGAAAAATACAAGGAAATGAATGGAAGTAGTAAAAGAGACGTTTCATAACTTCTCAATTACTCAGATTGGAGCGAATCAGGAAGCCAAAGGGCCAGCAGACGTGTTTTTCTGGAGTAAGCTAGAAATTCGCATCTTTAGTGTGCAAAAAAAGGGAAGCTGTTTGAATGCAGCTGATCAAAACAAGGACGCTGTCTGCACTGTTAAATCAGCCAAATGTAACAGGATGGGCTCGATCAATCCCTGGTCTAATGTTAGGTTCAGGCAAGAAATCCTGATGTCTCATTCCTAATATGACAAAACTGAAACACAAAAACTCCGATCGGGGTTCTGACTTCCTGAGAGAAAAACAAACAAGCAAACAAACTTATTCATATGTTATTCTAAAAAAAAAACAACAAAAAAAACCACAACCCAAATTGTTTTTCTGTTCTTGGACACAAGGTTTCCGTTACACGTATTTAGCTATTCTGTCACAACACGCAATTCTTTCAGTTAAGCACAATTGTATTTGCAGCCTGCAAAATTCCTAGGGGGTGATTTCAAAGGCTTGAAAGAAATGGGTCTTTCATACTTTTATAGTCTTGATTAAAGGAATAAGAAAGATGGCAGAAATTCAAATAATGATGCAGGTTATATTCATCAAACCGGAGGTACTGCATCGCACGGCATCTATAAATATGATTCATAAAGAAAAAGAAAAACTATAGATGGGCAAGATCAACCTTACCTTTGTGGAATATTCTTTGGGGCATCCCATGTTGACGTCAATGCCAGCGATGTCGTCCTCTCTGAAACGACAAGGCAAAAAGACAATCACAAAGGCATAAGGAGATTTTTTTTAACATTTACACACACACAATTAAGCAATTCATTTTCAGAGTAACTAGCCAGTGGCTGGAACCGTGAGATGCAAAGCAATTGTTTATTCTTATCATCTTTTTGTAGCAAATCCGCCCATTTTAACGTTTGTATTGACTGTTTTTTAAATGCCTTGTAAACCGCCCTGAGTCCTTCGGGAAAGGGCGGTATATAAATCTAAATTAAATAAATAAATAAATAAATAAATAAATAAATAAATAAATAAATAAATAAATAAATAAATTTTATTCTCGAAGCATTTGTTTTTGTACTGTTTCCGTTTATATGCCTGCTTAGCTCAAGATCATTGTCAGAAGGATCAAACTTCCTTTGTCCAAACCAGACACAGCTCACGTCTGAGCAATATCCAATGATCCCGTTACTGACTTTGTAAGAGTCGCAATAAGCCATACACACGAACTGCATCTTCACCATGGAGATTACAACTCTGTTTTAAATTACCGTTATCTTTTCCTTCACGGGTTTTTTTTGGGGTGGGGGGGTCTGTGCATTTATTTTAAAAGCTCAGGGATATAATTTCCAGACTTACCCTAAGATTTAATTTGCTTTTATTAAAGAGAGACAAGCATTTTCTAAACCATTCTGCTTTCTGATTACCTCAAGAAAGTAATAGTTTGCATGATAAGTAAACAATAGCTTTAGGCTATCACCAATCCCAGTCACCCATAATTTCCTTGCTAAAGGAATACGAGTAGAGTAGAGTAGAGTAGAGTAGAGTAGAGTAGAGTAGAGTAGAGTAGGGTAGGGTAGGATAGGATAGGATAGGATAGGGTAGGGTAGGGTAGGGTAGGGTAGGGTAGGGTAGGGTAGAGTAGAGTAGAGTAGAGTAGAGTAGAGTAGAATAGAATAGAATAGAATAGCTTTGTCACTTTGAATGTACACTAATCGGTATACATTAAAATGAAATTTCATTGCATTCAGCTCTCAAAGGGTCACCACCTCCAATATACACGACATAAATATGGCAAAAATAAATAAATACAGAATTATGCATATACCCATACATATTATGACACAGAGAAACAACAGTCTAGTCTGAGTTATGTACACAAGTGCCTGGTGAGAAAAATGAATCTGGCAAGTATACCAGATGGATGGGTGTCATTAGATCAGTGCTATCTTTTCCCTCAGCAGAAACTCAAGGCAGGCAATCTAAGTATTTCCCCTTCCCATCTTGGCCACCCAACAATTTTGTGAGGCTTGTTACAATAAAGAGCATAATGGACCCAAAGGCACCCCATGGCTGAGGGGGACTTTTTTCTAGCCCTAATCCAAGGCTCTGAACCAGGGGTGTCCAACCTTGGCAACTTTAAGACTTGTGGTTGGCTGGGGAACTCTGGGAGTTGAAGTCCACAAGTCTTAAAAAGTTACCAAGGCTGGACGCCCCTGCCCTAAATACTATGCCAAACTAATACTGTCAAGTTTTACTCCTGAGATTTGCAAAGTGTAAAAGAAATAAACATTATACAAATGGAAATGTGGAGTGGATCTGCAACCCAGGCAGATTTGTTAAAAGTTAATGCCCAGTAAAATTAAGTCTTTTTTCTTCTTCTTTGTTTATTGTCATTTCTGTGGTCTTAGAGCGAGAGGGGAGCGGATGTAGTTTTGTTAGCATTGTTATGATTTGCTTTTAACCTGCCTGGGGATGTTTTCACTTTTGTTTATATAGCACATAAGCTGACGAGAATTGTTTGAACGTAAGACGAAAGAAGTACAACACGTAAGTAACATGCATGTAAATATATTCTGACAGATACATACACAAGTTTGGCTACTGCCAAGGCTCTCTCAGCATCAGCTGTGCCCTGAACAACAGTGAGGGGAAAAAACATAGAGGATTATTTTTCTAGAAAGATTACTAGTTCATTCTTCATTCTCCAGAGTTCATAGAATTGCTCACATATACATTAAAAAAAATTAGAGGTACTCCTCATTAAAAAAAAACAACCCTAGATAGGACTGGCAACTCTTATCATTAAGTAATGCAGCCATTGCGGTACATGAACTGCACTTTCTGGCTGGAAAGAGACAAGACTATTGTCAGGTGCAAAGGTTCACATGTGAAGTTGCGCTAAAGATTTATTGCAATAGTGGCAAATATCTATAGCTCTGGTGTAAGATGAGGGTGAAGGTTCGTTCTCCAGGCTTGTGGGTTGGTTTCTGAACATTTTAATAATAATAGTAGTAGTAGTAGTAATAATAATAATAATAATAATAATAATAATAATAATAATAATAATAATAATAATAATAGTAGTAGTAGTAGTAGTAATTGTAATAGCAATAGTAGTAATAGTAATGATGATGATGATGTTGTTGTTGGAAGGTCGTCTAGTCTTGGAGGTCATCAAGTCCAACCCCTGCTTAGGCAGGAAACCCTATACCCTATACAGGTGGCATGCAGAGCCCTCTCTGTGGGCACGCGCACCATCGCCCAAGTCCTAGGCCTTCAGCTAGGTTTTAAAAAACCTTTTCGCTTTAGACCTCCACTGCCGTGTGCAAAAAAAAAAGGTTCAATCAATCAATTTCAACTTCTCGCGGGGAAAAAAAAGATGTCGCAAAGTTGGAATTGATTGAACTTTTTAGTCCCACCCAGTCTGCCGTTACCACTGCAGCCACACCCACCCAATGGGCCATGCCCACCTGGCACCCGACAATACATAAGTGGGTTTTGGGTTGCAGTTTAGGCACTTGGTCTCTAAAAGGTTCGCCATCACTGCCCTATACCATTTCAGACAAATGGCTGTCCAGTCTCTTCTTAAAAACTTCCAGTGTTGGAGCATTCACACCTTCTGGAGGCAGGTTGTTCCACTGGTTAATTGTTCTCACTGTCAGGAAGTTTCTCCTTTCGTTACCAGGCTAGGTAACATCTTCAGCAGAGTTGAGGGGGTGTCAGAGTTCTTCTGTTTATAAGGGTTTCATGCGTGGGTATGTCAAGTGAAGGTCTGTGATGGGCCTTGTGTTGGGTTGTGATGGGTCATTGAAGCTTGGCACTCCATAAGCAATTCCATCAACAGACACACTGGCCAAAAACCAGCCCATGAATCTCTCAGAATACCAATCAACCGTACAGCCAACCAGAGGCAGCAGCGACCCTCAACCGAGCCATGAAAGCCCTCCTCCCATCAGTAGTTCAATGACCCAATGACCATGACCTCATCACAAGACTGACACAAGACTGACAGATGACTCATCCTGATCCATCACAGACCCTCGCCTGAGACACTCACACCCAAAGCCCCTATACACAGAACACTGACATCCCCTCAACTCCGCTGAAGATGTTACCTAGCCTGGTAACGTTCAGAAACCAACCCACAAGCTCGGAGAACGAACCTGTACCCTCAAAGGCTTATTGCTCAAGATCATGCATGAGAATTTTAGTCATAAAATTTAGTACTGAATCAGTATCAGATAAGGGTTATCAGAATTCAGGAGTGGTTGGACTTAGACCAGGGGTCACCAACCCCAGGTCCGTGGACCAGTACCGGCCCACATCATGCCAACAACCAGTCCGCACAAACAAGCAAAGCCCCATCTGTGGGATGCAGGCAGCACACAAAACCACATTCTTTCCGGTCCATGGGAAAACCTCTCTCCACGGAACCGGTCCCTGGGGTCCAAAAGTGTGGTGACCTCTGACTTAAGACTATTTGTGGGAACATAATGATTCTAGGCTGATGACTCACTTAACTCCGCTCTCCAGCTCTGACTGCTCTTCTCAAATCACTACTTAGTTTCACACCTTCAGCTTGGTTTGCCAACTCCTCTGCCCTTTGAAAGGCCCCCATGCCTACAGAGCTTGGAGCCACGGGGACGTCACGCAAAATAGCTGACTCTCTTGAAATCTCTTTCTCTCAATCTCTCCCCTCTCTGAGGAGGGTGGGGGGGGGGAGGTCAGACAAACAAGCGATTGCCTAAAGAAACAGATTTTCTTTCTTTCTCTCCCCACATGACCACCCCGATTTTATGACCTTTTTGTGGTGGTTGCTTCGTTTTAGCAGTTAGCTTTGCTTTTGTAACGCTTGCAGTTTCCTACCATTTGAAAAACAACATGGTCTTTTTCTCTTTCACAAGTCCTGAACACCACTCTCTCATTGGGGGCAACAAAGTCCACAGTTCCAAGAATATCTGTGGGACACAGAAGGGAAGAAGTCTCTACTAAGGACTCAATTAACAGACTATTAATTATTAACACACCCATATTGCCATTCAAGATTTCACTTCTTAGATCTTCACTGCTGATTACAGCCAAATATTAAATCACGATATCAATACGGAAAGTTCAGTTTGTAATTGTGTTTATTAAATTTGTTGGATGTGTCACTTTTACATAAGCTCTGAATACTTCCAAAGAAAGGAGCATCCTTTACATAAGTGTCAAAAACAATATATTTAATAATCTATAAACAAAGTTAAACGTGCCAGCAATTTATAAGGTGAACCATAAGGAAGAACAGGTCAATATTATTATATACATGTTTAGCTTAGTTTACAGCTGGAATGATTAATTATCTACACTATAATTTGATCAAAAGTTTATGGGTTACATATTCAAATATGTACCAACCAATTATTACCATTTTTTTTACCAGTGTTAATTTCAGTTTCATCAAGACGTTTTAATTTAACAAGCACTTTATCTAAAGAAAAGAAGCCACATTAATTATCGTCTTAAGCTAACGGTTAGGAAAAACAGAACTTTTCCATTTTGTCGCTCAAATATCAGATAAATACTTGCCGTTTACAACTCTTTTGCACTGAAGCATCTTTATGTCAATCAGCTCCTTAAAGAACAAGGCAAAGGTTACCAAAGAATTTCATCCCAATAGGAAAAAACAAACAAACAGATTTTTAAAAAGTAACCCCCTTTCCCTTTAATATACAGAAGAGGTGAAAGATATCCAGGCTGTTTTCTTAGCAACAATGTCTAAGTGTCTGGTCACTGCTGTCTTCTGAGCTATTTGAAGACTAGTTTCCAGCTCTGGAAATTACCTAGTGGTCTCTCTTCCCTGTTAGTATTGGTCAGTGCTGCCATTTGCAGAGACAGAACTACAATTATATAAACACGGAAGAGACTTTGACAGTCAGAATCCCAAACCCTTGCTTCAAATGCAGTTTCTAGCGATCTACTTGTGAACTCTAGTCAGAGTGTTTCCCTCTATGAATTACTACATAATGGGTGCTGTACATAATTGCTACATAATGGTTAGTATACGCTATGTATACAGCATGGGTCAGAAAGAGGGTTGAGAAAATATTATACAGACCCCTCACACCCTGGACATAAAACTATTTCAACTGCTCCCTTCAAGACACCACTATAGGGCATTTGCGTGCCAAAACAACCAGACACAAAGACAGGTTTTTCCCTCTGTTGAAAACCCAGT
The DNA here is from genome assembly GCF_947247035.1 of Vipera ursinii. Classification (NCBI taxonomy): domain Eukaryota; kingdom Metazoa; phylum Chordata; class Lepidosauria; order Squamata; family Viperidae; genus Vipera; species Vipera ursinii. The sequence continues at coordinate 7,703,020 of NC_139520.1, forward strand.
TACCACACTACTGTCTTATATCCAAGTATATTTACCCATGTAGTATGGCTGTATTACTATTATCCTTCTCATCTTTTCTACTACTTTCTCCTGTCGGTATCCTATGATCATATTACTTTGTTGTTTGTATGTACACCGAGAGCTTATAGACCGGAGGCAAATCACTTTTTGTCCAATTGCACATGGCCAATGAAGCCATCTCTTCTATTCCCATTCCATTCTCTCCTGAAAACAGTCTGAAAGAGAGGGAAACACCCTTGTCCCTTACCTCACAATACACAATATCAGCACCATAATCCAAAGCCAGTAGTCTCATCGGCAGGGTCCCAACCCGCACCATGGGAGCCAGGATGGCTTTATTTGTGAAACTGAGGGCTATGTGGTTCATTGGCATGATGTCTTTGGAATCAGCTGAAAGAAAGAAAACTAAGGGGGGGGGGGAAACGCGTTCAAAAATTAAAGAGTCCCACTGAATTGAAGTAACATTAAAAACTGACCAGTTAAATTATTCTTTGCATAAATAAGGAAAACCATCCATTGCACTTATAACTGCCATAGTCAGATACAGCTTCCAATCCTAGTTTAATCTGTTGATATATATATACTAACTTAACAACTGCAGTGATTCACTTAACAACTGTGGCCAGAAACGTCATAAAATGGGGGGGGGGCAAAACTCACTTAACTGTCTTGTTTAGAAACAGACATTTTGGGCTGAATTGTGGTCCTAAGTTGAGGACTACCTGTATATAGAAACTGAGTTGCCAATTTCAACCTGATTCATGGCTTGGTGTTACATACACATCCATTTATCCTAATTAATGCTTCCAGATTCTGCCATGTCAACCAGGCAAGCGTTTTTCTTCTTTTTTTTAAAGACCTCCCAATGAAATTTATAAAACATGTTTCTAATTTTTTTCATTCCACAGATCACTTCTTCTGTCTTGATCACGTACCCTCTTTTCTCCCTAAAAGGGTAGATGAAGAGGGGCATCATATCCCCCCTTTTCTCAAGAGTATCCAAGCTCATTTAAGAATACCCGAATAACAGAGCTGGAAGGGACCTTGGAGGTCTTCTAGACCAGCCCCCCCCCCCCGCTCAAGTAGGAGACCCTATATCATGGGTCTTCAAACTCGGCCCTTTTATGACTCATGGACTTCAACTCCCAGAATTTCTCAGCCAGGCATGCTGGCTGAGGAATTCTGGGAGTTGAAGTCCATGAGTCATAAAAGGGCTGAGTTTGAAGACCCCTGCCCTATATCATTGCAGACAAATAGTCCAATCTCTTTTTGAAAGCCTCCAGTGATGGAGCACCCACAACTTCTGAAGGCAAGCCCTTCCACTGCTTCTGTTCCACTGGTTAATTGTTCTAATATTAGAATTAATTCAGCCACTTGGGAATTCAGAACTGCACTGGAAGGTTGCCTATTCTAAGGAATCGATTGGAGATAACCAGCCTGGATAATAAAAATGAAGATGGAAAGAAAGGTTGGACCAAGGGTGAGACTTGGCTGTCTCCAAACAGAATGTTGAGGCTGGATACCAGCTATGGGCATGGCCCAGCCAAGGAAGCATGAGATGAGTCCATGGATCTTTAAGTACTCAAGATTGAGAAACGCTGCTCTAATGTACACTATGAATCATTTCTTGAGCTTTGACCTCCATTCAGAACATTCAGGAAGTAAATAAAACAGAACGACAGAGTTGGAAGGGTCCCTGGAGGTCTTCTAGTAGAGGGGTCCCCAACCTTGGCAACTTGTGGACTTCAATTCCCAGAATCCCTCAGCCAGCGTGCCTATTTAAGACTATTTAACACTCCCACCTCCTGTTTCCGCTATTACAAACAACCCCGTGAAATGGGCCGGGTTCCTGCCGGGCTCAGCCTGCCCCGAGGGGACCTCCAGGCCTTCCCTCCGCCGTGGGACGCCGAGCGAGGCTCAGCTCGGAAGCGGCTCCCACCGCAACTCACCAGACGCCGGTTCCCATCGCTCGGGCCAGCCTCGTCCGCTGCCGCGCATGCGCCAGGCGACGAGATATGACGTCGCTGCCTTGTCCTTTTTTTTCCTCTCTCTCTCTCTCTTCCCCCCCCCCACGATGCCCAGGTGTAAACAAATGCCAAAGTTGGGTTTTTCGAATTACAGTTGTACAATTATACTTCCATAAACGTTCAGTGGATCTCATATCAATGAAATCATGCCTCCGCGCTTGGCTCGCTCTTATAACGGTTATACCAGGGGTCGGCAACTTCGGCTCTTTTATGACTCGTGGACTTCAACTCCCAGAATTCCTGAGCCAGCTATGCTGGCTCAGGAATTCTGGGAGTTGAAGTCCACGAGTCATAAAAGAGCCGAGGTTGCCGACCCCTGGGTTATACGGAATGCCCCATGCTTCAAACATTACAATTTTTTTTAGCGTTACTGACCCAATTGATAAAATCCGGTTGTCTGGAAAGAAATTTTTTGATACGCTTATAAGCCACCCGTTCGAATTTTTGTAGTTCTGATAAAACTGCAAGTTCATTTCTATAGTCTAACGGCCAGGGGTCTTCAATCTTGGCCTTTTTATGACTTGTGGACTTCAACTCCCAGAATTCCTCAGCCAGCTTGCCTGGCTTAGGAATTCTGGGAGTTGAAGTCCACAAATCATAAAAGGGCCAAGTTTGAAGACTCCCCTAGTCCAAGGGTAGGCAACCTTGGCTCTTTTATGACTCGTGGACTTCAACTCCCAGAATTCCTGAGCCAGCCACGCTGAGGGGAAAGGGAGAGGTTTCCATACTGAGCCATGCTGGCTCAAGAATTCTGGGAGTTGAAGTCCACGAGTCATAAAAGAGCCAAGGTTGCCTGCCCCTGGCCTAGGCCGCTTTATGACTCGTGGACTTCAACTCCCAGAATTCCTGAGCCAGTCATGCTGAGGGAAAAGGGAGAGGTTTCCAAGCTGAGCCAGGCTGGCTCAGGAATTCTGGGAGTTGAAAGTCCACGAGTTATAGTTTAACACATGTGTGGTAACCGCTCTCAGCTGATCTTTATGTTTACTCGAAATGTCTAGCCATCCTCTTATGAAAACAATCGTAAAACTTATGAAAACTATCCTAATGCCCCAAAGTGAAACATGGTACTATCGCCTTCCTTAATGAAACATTATATCGGATGGCTCCCGACCTTCGCTCTTTTCGCCGTGACCTGAAGACTTGGCTATTTGAACTTGCCGGCCTTAACTGAGGGACTGGGATTTTAGATCTTAAATTTTAAAAAAAATTAATTTTTAGAATGTGTTTTATTGTTTAGGGGTATTTAGTTTAATTTCATTTTAATTTTTGTATATTATGTGTTGTTCATAGTGTTTTAATTGCCCTGTACACCGCCCCGAGTCCCTTGGGAGAGGGGCGGTATATAAATCCAAATAAATAAATAAATAAATAGATAGATAGATAGATAGATAGATAGATAGATAGATAGATAGATAGATAGATAGATAGATAGATAGATAGATAGATAGATAGATAGATAGATAGATAGATAGATAGATAGATAGATAGATAGAGGCTCCTCTATATTTTATAGTCTATGGTTTCTAAGCGCCAGGAGGCGAGGGCGTCTTTGACGTCATCGAGGAACGCCTCCACCGCGAGTCCTAAAACCGCGCCCACTGTCTACGTCATCCATTGGCGACCGTCGCGTTCTCCCTTACCGCACCATCATGGCGCTCTCGTTTTGGGGGATTCGCGGAGCTGCGGCGGCCGCCCGGTTCCCCTCGTGGCTGCCGCCGGCCGTGCGGGGCTGGACGCTGCGCCAGGCCTCCGGAGCATCCCCGCCTGACGACCGCGTGGTGCGGATCCCCCACGCTTGGAAGCTGCGGCTGGAGCGGCCGGCGTCCAAGCGGGAGCGAGGCGGGAGCCCCAAGAGGGAAAGCAGCGCGTCCTTTGGGGAAAAGCTGCTGCTGCGGACCAGGAGACGCGAGCTGAGCCAGGCGGCCCGGCACACGGTGGGCCGCCTGGACAGGCCGCGCTTGGTGTCGGACGGCTGGAAGCACCGCTTGTCCCGCGGGGATTATTTCCAGCTGGAGCGGACGCGGAAGGAGCCTCTTCGGGAGCCGAGCGACGGGGAGGCCCCGTCCACCTTCCTCGAGCTGGGGCTGGAGCCTCGCGTGGCGGCCCCCTTGCAGGAGGTGCTGGGCGTCTCGCGGCCCACGCCGGTGCAGCAGCGTACCATCCCGGCCCTGCTGAAGGGGCGCCACGCGCTGTGCGGGGCGGAAACCGGCAGCGGCAAAACCCTGGCTTACCTGCTGCCTCTCTTCCAGCGGCTCTTGCAGGCCCCGAAGCTCCCCGAGAAGGACGTTTATGCGACCTCTCCCCGCTCCTTGGTTGTGGTGCCCTCCCGTGAACTCGCGGGGCAGGTGCGTAGAGTTGCCGCCTCCTTGGCTGGCCCTTTGCACTTGCAGGTGAAGGAGATCGGCGGTGGCCGAGGCACGGCTGTGATCCGGCGCCGGATCCGTGAGGGTCCCACTGACCTCTTGATTGCCACGCCTGGTGCTCTGAGCAAAGTCCTGAAGAGGAGGATGTTGTCCTTGGAGAAATTGCTCTTCTTGGTGTTGGATGAAGTGGATACTCTCCTGGATGCCTCGTTCGTCGATCTGGTGAAAGAAATAGTCCAGCATGCTTTCTTGAAGGATGTCGTTCAGCAAGCTTTTCTGGACCCACATTCTGAAGACAGGGATGAGGCTTGGGATCCCAAAGCCCAGCTGGTAGCTATGGGTGCTACCCTTCCAAAGGGGCTGAGTGAGATGTTGAGTGAGTCTGCCGATCTCTCCAGCTTCACCATATTGACTGGCTCAAGTTTGCATTGTCTTCAGCCTCACGTGGAGCAAAGGTTCGTACGTTTGAAGGGCTGTGACAAAGTAGCAGAGCTGGTACAGCTCCTCAAAGAGCGAGGGCCCTCCTCCGGAGCCGTTATTATTTTCTGCAACAGAGCCAGCACTGTGAACTGGCTGAGTTACATTTTAGAAGACCAGAAAATCAAACATTTACGTCTGCAAGGGAACATAGCAGCTGATACACGAGCTGGCATATTTCATGCCTTTAGAAGAGGCGAGTCTGACATTTTGTTGTGTACTGATATAGCTTCCCGTGGATTGGACACCATTCACGTTGAGCTCATCATTAATTATGACTTCCCTTTAACATTGCCAGATTATCTGCATCGGGTGGGACGAGTTGGTCGCATCGGCAGTAGATTCCTTGGGACGGCGATCAGCTTTGTAACCCATAAGTGGGATGTAGATCTTGTTCGAAAAATAGAAACAGCAGCTCGCAAAAGGAGTCCGCTTCCAGGGCTAGATATAGTTGTTAAGGAGTCTTTGCAGAAAAAGAAGAAATTCTGAATTTGCCCGGAGGGCCTAGAATTAATGTAATGTTTGCAGCAGTTCCTAATATATTTCTGACATTTTGTGTATTTGATTTTTGACCACTCAGTTCCTTAATAAAACTCTGCTAATGCATGGATGCTGACATGGAACAGTTAGAAACGTCCTCTATCCTATAAAAACATGGAGGATATTGCATTCACCATATTTATTCACCATATCTACATATGTTTTGTATTGTCCAAATTGACTTTATATATCATTCTACAAATGGTATAATCCAGTAGTTCAGGTGCCAAATGGTACGGCCCTTAGCCATGCCAAACTTCTGGGCTCTGCCATTCCAGGTGCAATTTGGTAGTTTCCTGGAAATACACGGCACGTACCAAAAGCAGCTTAATGCATACTGGTAATTACATTCTGAATTCAAAAAAATAGTGTACAGCTAGTCCTCAACTTAAAACAGTTCAATTTGTGACCATTCAAAATTGCAACGGCACTGAAAACTGACTTATGACAATTTTTCACACTTATGCCTATTGCGGCAATCCCATGGTTACATGATCAAAATTCAGATGCTTGGCAACTGACTCGTGGTTGCAGAGTCCCAGGGTTATGTGATTGCCTTTTGAAACATTCTGACGAGCAAAGTCAACCAGGAAACCCAATTCGTTTAATAACCACGTTACTAACTTAACAACTGTGGTGATTCGCTTAACTGTGGCAAGAGAAGTCATAAAGTGGGGCAAAACTAACATCTCACCTAGCGACAGAAATGTTGGGCTCAATTGTCATAAGTCGAGGAAATGGCATGGCTTGAACGGGGCTGGACTAGAAGACCTCCAAGGTCCCTTTCAGCTTTATATTCTGATTGATTGATTGACTTATCTGTACAGCCTTAATATTGCTTGTAAACTCATTGGACTATCGTATACTAAGTGCATATTTGGGCAGGTTTCTGCCTTCAGTGCCAGAACACAAATGTTTATAAGTGAAAGAAGTGCCCTTGGGCATGTATGGAGAGCTTTGAGGAGGCGCTGTGAACATTTGCAGTCAGCCCTACATGGCCTGGGTCCGGGCTATTTGAGGGAACATCTGCTGCCGGCATCAAACGCCCTTCGCCCAGTGCGCTCCCACAGGGAGGGTCTGCTCAGGGTCCCGCCGGTAAGAGATTGCCGGTGGGTGACACCCAGGGACAGGGCCTTCTCAGTGGGGGTGCCTGCCCTCTGGAACCAGCTGCCGGTGGAGCTGAGGACTGCTCCCGACCTCCGATCATTCCGCCGGGGCCTGAAGACCTGGCTCTTCGAGCTCTCTGGCCCAGGCTGAGGAGACATTCATTTTAATTGGGGTTTTTAATAGTACAGGGTTGATTTAATATTTTTTAAATTGGGTTTTAACTTTTGTATGGTTGATTTTTAACTCCCTGTAAACCGCCCTGAGTCCTCAGGGAAAGGGCGGTATATAAATGCAATAAAATAAATAAAATAAATAAATCCAGCTTACCTTGAAGAGTACAGAGGCAGACACGTTAGAACCGTGAACAGTAATATCCAAGATCTCGGTGCATATTTAGAGAGTGTGTTAAAACGCAGGAGCTGTTAGAGCAGAATCATCATTGTCTCTTTAACCATGGTTTGGCTGCATGTGATCTACGTCAAAGCAACTGCTATTTCCAATTAACTGGAAAAGTGGGTTGGGAAGGTATAAAAAAGCAATGTGTACGTTCTTGTCTATGGTTTCACCTGATATCCAGGTGTGTGGTGCTTGTTGCATGGTACTTTCATACAGCAAGCATGTTTACTCCACCCATAGCAATCAGAAATGGCCAAATTCTTGCATTGTTTCTATTGAGATGCCACAACCTATAGCGAATCTGAACTGCAACATCTGACTTAAAAGGGATGAAGTGACGTGGAATCTCAGTTGAAAGTCAGCAGGTTGCTGGGTTTGTATCTAAAAATAGGCTTATGAGTATGCTTGCAAACTTAAGTTTCTTGCAGAGCGTACTGTGCAAATAAAGCCACTGTGTTTGGCTACTATTAAAGGTACAGAAATAAAAGCAGAAAGAGGAATATTTGAGAAAATCCAAAGATGTAACCTGTAGGGGATTTTTTGGGTAATCTTAATGGAATCTATCCTGTACGGCAGACATGTCAAACTTGTGATGTCGCGTGACATAGCGTGACTTTTTCCCCATTGCGGTCAATGGGATGGGTGCGGTTTCGGCAGTTTAATATGCCTGCTGTATATAAAAAAAACCTTTTTTTGAAGCAGCAATGAAAGGTTGGTTTAAGAAAACCTCTATGTTCATAAAATCTATGTAAAGGGCATTTTTAATACTGATTGGGATTAACCCTAACTTTCCACTAACTTTACCATTTCCCTAATTAAAGCAAGAACTCCATGTTCTTTAGATCATAAAGGTAACAATGCTGCAAAAAAAAAATCACACCCTTGATTCCTTTCTAAACTAGCACAAGGTCAAGTCTTCAAGTCAAGCTGAACTTGTGATTTATGCAGACCATAAACCAAGGAAACTATATCAAAAGTTCACTTTATTTTTGGTCAAACATTGTGGGAGCAGAACCATACTAGTTTGTTATAGGGAAAAATTCTGGAGTCTGTTAACCTGGCTACCAAAATTTATTAAAACGTATCAGCTTTTAGGAGCTACAATTCACTTAAAGCTAAGCATCTGATTTTGTTGTTGTTGTTGTTGAACCTTACTTTCCAGCCAAGATTTATATGTTGTTTTGACATTTGTGCTGCCGTTTTAAGTTTCTAGGAGTCGAAGCTTGTTACCTGCAACCACTTGGGTTTCAGCAAGGCTAGTTATAGATTTGTACGTGGTGGAGGGTCACATGATATTTTGCTATGAAATCCATTAGTCTTTATAGCTTAGCACAGTTGTTTTCAACCTGTGGTCCATGGGCCGCGGGGGGGGGCGGGGGGCGCCATGATGTTGCCACAGGCAGTCCACGAAAGCTTGAAGAAATGTTATGATTTAAATCTTGAGTTAAGTCTTGGAGATCCATGGCCACAAAAAGTATTTAAAGGGGGTTTGTGATGAAGAAAAGGTTGAGAACCACCGGCTTAGCGTACAAATATACGTCGTATATTTTCAATGTTTTGAAATCTAAACATTTCTAAATAATTATTTTACACTTGCCCGAGCAGGTAAGAAATTCTTTTAGCTGGTCATCTTCAACTTGCAGTCATGTGTTTGATAACCATTTGAAGCTGCAGCTGTGCTGAGAAAGTGGCTTACAACTGCTCATTGCAGCACCCCAGTGGTCACGTAACTCTCATTTGCAACTTCTCATCTGGCTTCTGACAAGCGCAGTCAATGGGGAAGCCAGCAAACCAGATCAGAAGTTGCAGACTTATCCCTGTCTCACTTAACACTTGTGGGGGAAAGGTCATAAAATTGTGGGGTGTGTGTGTGTCATGTGATGCCTTGCTTAAAGATTTCATTACTTAACAACAAATGTTATCATTCCTATTCTGGTCTGTCTTGAGGGGCTGTCAAAGGGAAGAAGGGTTCAACCTATTCTCCAAAGCACTTAGGAGGGCAGGACGGGAAGTAACTGGTAGAAGCTTATTAAAGAGAGATCTAACCTGAAACTAAGGAGAAATTTCCTGATAGGGCAATTAATCAATGGAACAGCTTCCCTCCAGAAGTTGTGGGATTTTAATCACTGGAGGTTTTTAAGAAGAGATTGCACAGCCGTTTGTCTGAGATGGTATAGGATTTCCTGCCATGGGCAAGGGGGCGGACTAGAAGACTTAGGGTCCGTCCCAACCCTATTCTATTTTCTAGATATGGTCATAAAATTGAGGGATACCTGTGTCTTGATTTTCACAATGCTGATCCAGTTGCAGTGTCGGAATCCATTTATATTTCATTTCTAACTCCCTCTCTGTGCAGAACCCAAATCTCACCCCCTTACTGGATTCTGCCATTCCCAAGGAGGGGCAGGGTTGTTAAGAGCCCATCCCTATCCCTTAGATGCAAGGTTTGTGTATTTACCCTGCCTTGGAGGCCATCACAAAAGACCAGGGAAGAAACCCTTTGAACTAAGAAGAACAAAGAAAGGGAGGGGGGGTGGAATTCTGGTTTGTATCTCCGACTGGAATGTGAAGGGGAGGAAGTAATAATGTTGCAAGTGTACTGGTGTTTCTCTTTTCCCACAAGGGGTTTTGACACCTGAAACCTGACTGATACGGGGCTGACCAAATGGACCAAGGGGAGGGGTTTTTACTCGGGGACATTTTAAAAGTTTCGACCTGCGAGACAATTTCCAGATCCTGTCTAGATTATCCACTGTCAACCATGTTTTAGTAAAAGTTCCTGTTTGGATAATCTCGTCTCCAAGAGTTCTTCTTTCCTAAGATGTGGATTGGGGTGGGTTCTGACATAGTTTGCTTGTGAGGAGGGGGAAGGAACTCTGCAATTGACTGGACTTACGTAAGATAAAACACAATTTACAAGCCATAATGGCTGGATTCACTTAGCACGGTAAGCCAAAAATAAACCACATTACGACTTGGACTGCCATGTGAATCGGACCAATATCTCAGCTGGACCCAGTCCACAGCTAGCATTGCCGAGCGAGCAGATTAGTAGCCGTTTAGCAACTGAGAAAACGGAATGTTTTAATGCAGTGTGTTCCAATTTGCAAAGAGAGGTGAGGCACACCGTTCTTCTCCATCACAATAAAAGTAATCAGTACAGTAAAGCATTTTTTACACCCGCAGTGCAATACAATCACAACGGATACCCACTGGCTTCTAAACTAAGGATTCCAGTAACGCACAATTATATAAACTTTGACAACCGAGCAAAACCATATCGGGACACAAAACATTCACCAGCACGGCAGTGTTTCAGCACATTGTTTTGAACAGAAAAATACATCTGACCTCTTCAGCGTTTCAAAGATTATACTATGATAAACAACCGCAGTTCTAAATCTGGCCAAAGTGAAGTGCGTATGTTATGTACGAAAGCAAATTCTCACATCTTTCTGCTGTTATAGATGGAACTTGAGGTGTGGCAACCTGCTGTGCTTTGTGGGGAGATTTTTCCAGCTGTCACATTCAAGTGAAACTGTATTTGAAGCTGAGTTGGAACATTCCTTTACAGACAGATGATGGTTTGCCCACACGTGGACAGCCTGCAGTTTAAATGCTGGGAAAAAAGAACATGTCTCCTTTCCAGGTTGTTGGATCCAGTCTGAAGGCTTGTATGGTCTAGTGGTGAAAACAAAGGAAAACGTGGAATCTGATTCATCATAGCTTGCTATGGTCCACCTTGCTCGGCCGCTGAGCAACAACAGATTGTCTATGCTCTTCCAGAGAAGGTCTCCTCGTGGACCTCCAGCGATGTGCCAAGGATTCTTCCCTGAAAAGGTGGCAGACCCAGGAACTAAACCATTGTATTTCATTGACTTTGACAGTTAATTAAAATGAAATAACCCAATTAGTACCATCCCCTCCAATCGTGTCTTCTTTCCTTTCCAAGTCTGGATGTTCCCGCAGATAACGTGAATCTCAGCTCTATGAGATCTCTACAAAGGCATTATTTGAACTGGAGGATTCTGGGAGTTGTGGTCCACGCATCTAGAGGCAGCTCAAAGTAGCCACTGCCCAGCTTTTGAAGGGCTACTGGGTAAAGCACTTTTCAGGGCACGGAGGGACTGCATTTGGTGTGGGAAACCTCAAATGGTGTCCTTTGTGCTGCCTAAATTGACAGATTTCCAGCAGTTCCTAATTTCAGAGTACCCTGCAGTGCGTCTTTCATTGAGGGTGTTTCTCTATATTTTGTTTATATTCCAATGAATAGGGAGAGAGAGAGAGAGAGGATAGTTGCAAATTAGAAAGCAGTAAAGGGGTCTTTCTTTCATAATAAAAACAACATATTATAATGTACTTTTTCCAATTTAAGTCATCTTGAGATTACACTATTCCTGAACCTACAATACTCCTCACCTTTCTAGATCTTCTGGTTGCAAAGAAATCTTGAAAATATTCAGGCAGAGAAAAGAGAGATGGCCGAAATAATTTCAGATGGTCAGAAAAAAAAATGCAATTGCCCATCCTTTTGCTTTCCACGACTGCAGAATAAATTAACACATACTGTATGACTAAGAAGGGTAAAATCAATTTTACCGAGGAAGATAAATTCTGCAGCCTTGCATAATGCACTGAGGGTCTTTGCTTTGGCGCAAACGTCTTGAAATCTACACACACAGCACCAACTGTCACACTAAACATGGAAATGCTTCCTGCGAGATGAAGGGTTAGGGCTTGGTAGCAGCAACACTGAGACAGCTTGCTGTACTTGCGTCTCCTTTTCACTGCCTTTTTCAGTAGCAAGCGGCAAATAGAAATCCGTACCTTCCAGAAAATTGGAACTTTCCCTTCCGGCATCATGAGAAACAGCTCATTGTCCCTCCTAAGCCACGAATGGACTAGTGCTGAAAAAGTCAAAGTGGTGGCAACAAAGACTGGGTAACATAACCAGGGTGTGCATGATGGGACAGGTAATATAACCATGGTGAAGATGAGAGATGGGCAATATAACCATGGTTGAACTTCATAAATGGGTAATATAACTAGGGTGAACATCAGAGATGGGTAACATAACCCTGGCAAACCCTGGTGAACATATTACCCATGGTGGATGGGTAATATCACCATGGTGAAGATCAGAGGTGGGTCATATAGCCATGGTAAATATGAGACATGGGTCACTTAATTATGATGAACACGACTCATGAATAATATCACCATGGTAAATATGGTGGATGGGCAATATAAGCATGGTGAACAAGAGAGCTGGGTAATACCCTGGTGAATGCAACGGATGACCTGCTCAGGCCAGCTTTTCCAAGATGAACCATTTCTGAACATTTTTGTATAGTCACCCATTTGCTGTTCTCCCCGTACTACTTTGAGCTTCGGCTTCCCTTTCACACATTGGTTGTGGAGTGAGTAGTGGAAAAATTCTCCATGCGAACTCTCACCAGCTTGTCGGCAGGGGCTGGCTGAAGGAGGAACTTGCAAGTGAAGACCTGACGGCAGGCATTGCGGAAATTCTCAGAGAGGAAAGCATAGATGATGGGGTTGACGCAGGAATTCCCGTAGGCCAAGCAATGGGAGATGATGCGGAAGGTGAAGGAGATATTGTTCAGGGGGAACTGCCCAAATTCTGCCCACATTGTGATGATGTGGTGGGGGAGCCAGGAGATCAGGAAGACGGCAACAACCAACAGGACGGTCTGGGCCGTCTGAAAGAAAGAGAAGAAATTTTGGAGAGACAAACTGTGCGAACTGCAGCTTGCGCAGCATCGTTGTTGTTTTTTTACAAAGATGCCACATTGCCAAGTTGTGTTTAACTATACGCCAAGCGATGGGCAAAAGTCAGATTTCCAACATTTAACTATTTGCAACCTAGCAGCTATCAAAGGGGTAATTAACTTTTTTTAAAAAGAAAGTTCTTAAACTGGGCTTGGGACAGATTGACAGCAAACATAATTTTATTTCTACTACAGAGGATTTGGAGATTAATCTTGCAAATGATCTCATCCCTCGAATGAGCTTGAATATTTTCATTTTGAGCAAACATGGTTTTCTTCTTTCAGGATTTGTTTTGATTGTTCTTCTGCTGTTTTAATTGTATTCCTGGCAATGCTTACAGTCCTGACGTGAGGCCATCAAGAAATCACAATCTCTGTGTCATTCTCCCTCCCTCCCTCCCTCCCTCCCTCCCTCCCTCCCTCTCTCTCTCTCTCTCTCTCTCTCTCTCTCTCACACACACACACACACACACACACAGAGAGAGAGAGAGAGAGAGAGAGAGAGAGAAAGAGAGAGAAAGAGAGAAAATTTGAGTGTTGTGCAGTAGTAATGGTGTTGAATTAGAATTGGGGAGACTCCAGTTTTAATTCCCCCTCAACCAAAGAATTTCACTGGGTGATTTTGGGCCAGTCACTCCCTCGTAAATCAAACTAAGGGAAAATAGGAGATAATGTTGGGTACCACAGCCTTAAAGCCCTGAATTAATATGAGGTAGGATAAAAACAGTTATGGACAGTCACTTACTAAGATTGGGTTCATACAACATGCTTAAGCAGGTTGGTTTCACATCTGGCAGACAGATTCTCACAGTGTGACAAGTTCAATTACTGATAACTTGGGTTAGCTTTTTTTTACTTCTGGGTGTGAATCCAATCTGTTCAGCTTATTGTTTAATGCAACATTTCTCAACCTCCCCAGCAACTTTAAGATGTGTGGAGAGGATGCTGACTGGGGAATTCTGGGAAATGAAATCCACACATCTTAAAGTTACCGAATATCAGAAACACTGGTTTAATGTATCGCATGATTTCCCCCAAATGGGCCCATTTATTAACCAGAACTCTAAAGTAAGTTATCAGGACCTTGGAGAGTTCACATTCCCTCTGTTCAATGGTTGATGAGTTTCTGCTGACTTTAAAGAGCCCTTGATAGTCTACAACAGATATGTCAAACACAAGGCCCAGGGGCCGGATCCGGCCCTCAAAGTGGCTTCATGTGGCCCGCGAAGCCATCCTGGAAACAGGAACGGCCCCCACTGCCTTGGCCTTGGCCCAGAGACCCTCCTTCTGCCAGAGACCCTCAGATCTGTCCCACTCCAGCCCAGGCCCCCATAGGCACCCTTGATGCGAACGATGTAGAGCTGGCCATGCCCACCCTGTAGGCCATATGCACTCTAGCCACACCCACCCAGTAGGCCACGCCCACCCTGGCCATACCCACCCGGCCCCTTGAGGGCAACCACAATGCTGATGAGGCCCTCAATGAAATTGAGTTTGACACCCCTGGTCTACAAACTCAAACTCCTGTCTGGTTCCTCAGACACTTTAAAAAAAAAACCAGTAATTTTTCCCTGGACTGAGGATTCAAGTACCAAGACAGCTGCTTCCCCATTCTAAAAAAAAAAAGACAAAAAGAGACCTTGAAGGCTTTCTCTGAATTGAGGATCTTGCTGTAAGGCAAAGTTTTGAAAATACGACACCTCATGTTGGCATGGTGGACATCTGAAGGCAGTAGGTTCTTTAGGATTTGGAGACTGTAGACTCAAACCAATGTGGAACACCCAAAATTGAATAAATATTAAGAGAGATACAGTGAAAAAGACAGACCAACCCATGTCCCTTCAACTTGCCAGAGGCTCCAAAATGGCAGCGGCTGAACTGAGATGTCTACTGTTGTGCAGCAGCTTTTCTTCTTGGGTTTTTAGATCTGTCTCAAGATTCAAGATGTTGGGCGTCTTTTGCCACCTTCTTATACTTTTCTTAAGAGTCAGTGTGGATAAACATAATGCTTGTAAATAGTTGTGGGGCACATCTTACTAGTGGCTTGATCATAACAGAGAAAGCCGATCCTCTATCAGGGCCATTTCAAAGTAAGACATGGACCCTAGCTGTCAACATCTAAGGATGTATTGCTGATAGATCTTGTCAACAACTTGAGATTCCAGAAAACTGAACCTCTTTATTAGGGTGCCTAATATTTGCAGAAGAAAAAAAAGTGGATTGCGCCACTAGCTCCTCACCAATCTTCCAAAATGCCAGCACATGCCTGCATGCTTCATGTTCTTTATAAGGGTATTAATGGGTGGAGTGTCCTTGTGCTCGTGTGTTTATGGTGGCCAAAACTACTGTAAACCTCCACCCGAACTGGGAGACAAAAAGCTGTAATCTCTCTTGCAGTACTATATGGCAAAAAAGATCCTAAACTGGCCACAACACACTTAACAATCGCCTTGCTTAGCAACAGTAATTCTGGTCCCCGTTGTGAAAAAAAGTCAAGGACTAACTACGGTGCTTTCCGATGTTGCCAATTCCTCCATTATAAGCCTATCTTCTTCATTTCTGGACACTTCTACCAAAAGGATTATTAAGAGAGAGAGAAAAAAACAGAGTTTTCCTTACTGGGCTAAGTAATGCTCCAAACTAAACTACTAAAATGAGTCCTAGTGGCGCAGTGCAGTATTGCAGGCTAACTCTGTCCACAATCTGGAGTTTGATCCTGACTGGCTCAAGGTTGATTTAGCCTTCCATTTTCCAAGGTTAGTAAAATGAGGACCCACCTTTTTGGGTGCAATGCGCTGACTTTGCAAACCACTTCAAGAGGGCTCTAAAGCCCTGTGAAGCGGTATATAAGTCTAAGGGCTGTTGCTATGCTCGAGCACGATGGAAGAGCACTATCAATACATTCAGATGGAACTGACTGCGTTCACCCACACTGTGCAAAGTTAGATGAACCCAATTGTGGTTTATTTAAGTAACCCCATTGCCTGCTTGGAGCTCACGCCCCATTTGCGTTTGCGTCGTATGTTAGATGAAAATGTGGTGAGCTCATTTGCGGCTCACGTATGTGCTACACACATCTAGCCCTTGACAATTTGGAGAGGGGAGAAATTGAACATCCCTGTTCAATAGAAAGCTATTATCTGCACTGTCCTTTTTAGCACTGCTTACTTTCTGGGAGCTCACAATTATGGTCTGGTCTTGATTTGATTCATCACCCAAACTTTACCGCGGAGCTACCAGCCCTACATTAGCACTTCCAGGACTAAAGTGCTATTGAAAATACTCTAATTACATGGCTCTTGGTTACGTCCAGAAAGCAAAGTATTTTATCCTGAATGCATTCGGTGGTTGGTTGGAGGGGGAAAAAAAACCCAGAACCTCTGAGTCATTTGTTGAACAGCTTTCAGTGGCGCTGCCCTGAGATTTGTTTTGGTAACTCTGACTAAATAATTGCCACACAAATGACAAAGAGGAAGGGTGGGGGGTGATGGAGAAAGGGCACCCTTTGGAAGAGAATCAAGGCACAGCAACATCTTGGGCCAAATCAAAGTGTAATCTTGGCCAACAGACAAACCCAGCTGGCGTTCGCTGTGATTACGCCTCAAATTATGACCAATCATTCACTCCTTCTGGCCACCATTTCAACCTTTTGGGAATGCCTGTGAAAGATCCTCCTGTCCCTGAAAATCTTTAAATAAAACTGCCAGCCAGAATAGGCAATACTAGACTAAAGGGCAAACATTATCTCATGTTTGTAAATCCCTTCCTTGTTTGTAAGTCCCTTGAGTCTGATCTGGAATTCGTAGGCCACAATCGTGCCCTGGAAGGTGACAGCATTGTCCAAGGAGGCCATCTGTTTATGCCATATAAGCAGTGGTGGGATTCAGCCAGTTCGCACCACTTTGGCAAAACTGGTAGCTCCTTTTTTGTTGCCCAGGCCCAGAATGGACGTCCGGAAGTGGCATTCACACAGATAACTGGTTGTTCACATATCTGAGTCCCACCACTGCATATAAGCACTCCGTAAGAGCCAGCCAGCCTACGTTTCTATCTTCAGCCCTTGCAATGATGTATTTAAACTTTTGGGGAAAGAAAACATGGTTTCCTTCCCTGCAGTTTGTTATTTGGGAGGGAGAGGAGATGCAAAAAAGAAAAGAGGTTTTGGAAGAAAAGATTGTTTCTTTCCTTCTTCTTCTTTGCACTGTTGTCCTCAACCTGGTCAGCCCTTCCTGCCCGAGTGATTTCAACCAAAGAACATGGAAAGGCTTTACTACTCAACATGACCTGCAGACCCATTCTCGTCCCCGCACAAGCCAAAGGGATCATGTGGTTTTTCCCCACAATACCTCTGACCCTAGCCTGTAGATAAAACAACACTGGGAATGAGGTTGTTGGTCTAAAAACAGCCAGTCAGGTTTGAAAGCTGTCAGTTCAAATAGTAGCTCTGCAAACCTCTGACCTCGTGCTGCAGCAATTGGGATAAAAATATTTCTTGCCAAATTCACCAGCCAACATCTTTTCCAATTAGCTAAGAGCACTGTTGTTTTTCTGTTACACACACACCCACAAACCTAATTCTCACTGGCTTCTTAATTTTTTTTTTGGCACTTGGAATGGGGAAAGAAGGAGGCCTTAATGTGAAGATCTCTAATGGCAGACACCTTCTTGGAACCGCTGAAAGGAGTGTGTTGTGCGAATGGATGTTCCACATCCATTTTGCACTCTGATTCAGGTGACCCCGAGGGCACAGGTGGCATCAATGACTCTCAGAAAGAGTGCTAACGACAAGATGACTGCAAGGGATGCAAATCCTTCCATCCTCCACCGTTCAATCAGAACCGAAGAAGCTTCTTGGATGAGAGGTGAAACATCTTCAAACACCTTCTTGGAACTGCTGAAAGGAATGTGTTGTGTGAATGGATGTTCCACATCCATTTTGCACTCTGATTCAGGTGACCCCGAGGGCACAGGTGGCATCAATGACTCTCAGAAAGAGTGCTAACGACAAGATGACTGCAAGGGATGCACATCCTTCCATCCTCCACCGTTCAATCAGAACCGAAGAAGCTTCTTGGATGAGAGGTGAAACATCTTCAAACACCTTCTTGGAACTGCTGAAAGGAATGTGTTGTGTGAATGGATGTTCCACATCCATTTTGAACTCTGATTCAGGTGACCCCGAGGGCACAGGTGGCATCAATGACTCTCAGAAAGAGTGCTAACGACAAGATGACTGCAAGGGATGCACATCCTTCCATCCTCCACCGTTCAATCAGAACCGAAGAAGCTTCTTGGATGAGAGGTGAAACATCTTCAAACACCTTCTTGGAACTGCTGAAAGGAGTGTGTTGTGCGAATGGATGTTCCACATCCATTTTGCGCTCTGGTTCGGGTGACCCCGAGGGCACAGGTAAACCTCCCAGTGGCATCAATGACTCTCAGAAAGAATTAGATGACTCCACTATTCAATCAGAACTGAAGAAGCTTCTTGGATGAGAAGTGAAACATCTTCAAGGAAAAACAAAGCCCACTTGCCTCATGAAGAAAGCCAAGCATGACCTGGAGGACTGAGAATCTCCACAGGCAACTACTTTGCTGAGCCAATCTAGTCACAATTATATCTGTTATAGTTAAATGCACAAAGCCAGCATTATGCCCCATTTATATCCATCAATATGATATAATTATCATATGGCTGAGCATAATATTATAGGAGCAGGAACTAAACAGCTAATGGCCAGAGTAAAGTACAGTATTTCAGCCAAAAAAAATTGCTTTTGATGGAAAACCGATTTGCTCTCTCATACATATACAAGAGTAAATTATTTTAAATTATATCAGTCCTCAAATAGCAGGAGTGCCTGAGTTTCCTGTTTTTCTTTTTTTTAAAAAAAAAATTATGCCTGGCCACGGAAGGAATCCAGACCAGAAGAACGAGATCTCCTTGGAATTATCGCCTGCCTCGGTCATTTTGAGGGGTGTTTCGGACTTTCAATAATTTTGTTCTTGATGAGAAACCGACTCAAGGCAGCTGTTGCTGTGCACTCTAATCATCATTTTGCAGATGAGGTAGAAGTAGCCCTTGACTTAAAAACCACTTGTTTATTGACCTATGACCCTTTTTCACACCGTTGACCGTTGCAGCATCCCCACAGTTACATGATCAAAATCTGGACACTTGATAACCGGCTCATATTTATGATGGTTGCCGTGTCCCGGGTCACATGATCACCTTTGGCAACCTTCTAACATACAAAGTCAATGGGGAAGCCAGATTCACTTAACAACCATGTTACTAATTTAACAACTGCACTGGTTCACTTAACAAGTGTGGCGAGGAAGGTCGTCATATGGAGCAAGATTCTCTTAACAACTGTCTTCCTTGGCAAAAGAAATGTTAACTGTGGTCATAAGGATCGTTGGGCCAAAGACCACAACGTCCTCTTCCCTTTGTTGAAGAGAAGCTCAGTAGGCAAACTCATAGTGAATCTGAACATTAGGACATGGTTGGTGAGCGTTCACTCTCCTGGAGTTCTCCTGGGTTTCAAACTGGGCTTCCCACCTCCAGCCTTATCTAGAGATGCTGGGCGTCAGTCTTCAGATCTCCCTTATGCAGAGCATGGGATCTGCCTGAGCTACGGGATCTGTCTCTGCTTTTGAAAACATACATTTTCATCTTCCTTCCGCGAGGAACTAGATTATTTGAATTTCACTGTCATTCCAACAGACAGAGGAAAGGAAAACCTCCTAATTCTGCATGCTGCTAGTAAATTCACTCCACTTCTAAGTGGCTTTTGTCCCTTGTTTTGGCTACTGGTTGAAAGTGGGATCCTCTCCCTTTCTTAGAATCAGCACCAGAGGGCAGCAAAGAGATATAGAAATCTCTAACCCTTTGCCGCCACTTACTGGTTGGTCAAAGTGTTGCAGCCCAGACTTGGTAGTCCTAGTTCTGCCCCCCCCAAAAAAAATACAGGTAGTCCTCAACTTATGACTACAACTGACACTAGAATTTCCATGCCTAAGGAAGGCAGTTGTTAAGTGAGTCGCACCGAATTGTATGTCAAGGTTGATAAGTGAATCACATGTTTGTTAACTGACCACATGACTGTGGGGATGCTAAAACAGTCATAAGTGTGAGGACCACTTGTAAATCACTTTTTTCAGCGCTGTTGAAATTTTGAACAGGTGCTAAACAAATGTTTGTAAGTCAAGGACTACCTGCACTATATAACTAACACTGATAAATCCAACTAGCAATGAATGTCAGATAATAGTAGCCTTAATGAAAGTGAACACTTTAGAGATAGTTGCACAGTGGTTAGAATGCAGTATTGCAGGCTGACTCTGCTCACTGCCAGCAGTTTGATCCTAACCAGCTCAAGGCGGACTCAGCCTTCCCTCCTTCAGAGATCGGTAAAATGAGGACCCAGATTGTTGGGGCAAATATACTGAATCTGTAAACCACTTAGAGAAGGCTGTAAAAGCACTATGAAGCGATATATAAGTCTAAGCGCTATCTCCATTTTCCCTGAAGTTTTCTTCCCCTACTGTAGGGATGGTCTTGAGGAAGGAATTCAACACCTATTAGGTGTTGAATTCCTTAGCTCCACTAGCTTAGCTCCAGAAGAGAGAAGGGAATGAGAAAGAAGTTCAAGATTGCCTCACCTTGATTCTTTTTGCTATAAGGGAGAGATAGAACCTCTGTCAGGCTTTCAAAGTTCTGTTATAAAACCCTTCAAAAAACAAACTGAGTTCCAATACTCCTGGTGGAGCCTGTTTCCTGAACTGGCCTATCTTGAAGAGCTGATAGCTACAAAAGATGGTGGCCTTCTCTGCATGAGATACTTTGAAAAGAGGACCACCACGTTTAAATTCTCATTCTGTTTAATCTATCCAATGCAATGAACTGCATAATTTACCCAACTATGAATAAATCACAACCGGTTTGGATCACATATACTAAGCCATAAGCCAAACTTACAAATCCTGGGTCCACAGACTATCCTCACCTACAGAATCCGGGTAAACATACATTCTCTCTATATAGTAAAATGTATCATGTACCATTACCAAGTTCACAAAAGGCCACAAGGTAGAGCCAGTTTTGAAGTACTCCATAATTCTTCTGTTAGATGTTTTTGTGTCAGCCATGGCAGTTCCCAAAAAGGTCATCAGATGGGATCAAAGAGGCATCTTTGCTCCCACTGGTGGGTCAGGGGTCCCCGGCCCCTGCAGCCCCATTGGAGAGAGTTAATTGGTAAGGGAGGGGCTGAGGACCCCCATAAAAACCTCTGCTCAGGGGCTGCTCTCTCTTATGCTCTCTCGCTCTGCTTGCTTGCTCTCTTGTGGGAATGATCCATGAGCTCAATCCAGGCATGGATGCCTCCATGCCAGGGAACTCTTTCTCTTTACTCTATCGTTAATAAAGCTTTATCTGATTGCATCCCTGCGTGCTGCTCTTTTTACTTGGAAGCACCTTAACGAACCATCGGTCTCGTGAGGCCATCTCACATCTTCATTAGAGTTTTAAAAAGAAAAATGATAAATTAAGATAAGGGAGACAAAGAAACAGCATCTGCATGTAATTTTAATAATAAAACTGTTTGTAGCTATCTATCTACGGTTACTGATAGTCCTGTATGGCTTTCAGAAGTACAAAAACTGCTTTTAGGATCCTTTTACCCAACAGGAATATTTGTGGGAAAAGTATACATGTTTAAAAAGTGAAGATAGAGATTATATAAAGATGCCAACAAAGCTCTGTATCTTTTTTATGTATTCCTTCAAGCGCAATGCATATTAAAAGATGCTCTCAGTTCCTAAAATTGTTAGTCTGAAGCAACCAACAAATAAGTCCTCCACTCAACTCCCTGCAATTTTAAAAATAAAAAAAAATAATTTGGAACTTTACTATTACTTATAGCTGTATGTTTATCTTCCTCATGGCAGTATTTCAAATTAACATTGGGTTTTCTTGTAACATTTGGTGAATAAAGGATGATAAACTAATTAAAAAAAACCCCTTGTTTGGAAACACATTTACCTGGGCTAAGAATTTTGATCAAACATGGTCATCTTGCTAATTGGTTGTGAAACTGCAAAACAGCAGTTCGCAGAAATTTTAAATATGCACAGCATGAAAACCCTCAACCTTAAATGCCTGCAAGACTGTTGGCTTGCTTTCAGGAAAAAAAAATATTGCTAGTTATAGTATTGCCCCTCCGTGAGTTTCTTATATGTAATTCGGTTCTACCAGCTTCCAAAAAGGGAATTATGCATTGATTTGTTTTGTTTGTTTCTATCCTGCTTTAATTATTTTTACAAATAACTCAAGGTGGCAAACATAGCCAACACGCCTTCCTCTTGTTATTTTCCCTACAACAACAATCCTGTCAGGTGGGTTTTGTCGCAAGAGAGAGGGACTGGCCCAGAGTCACCCAGCTGGCTTTCACGGCTTAAGGCAGGACTTGAACTCATGGTCTTCTGCTTTCAGCTCTGGTGCTTTAATCACTAAATCAGACTTGGTTCAACCAGGGTTCAATTTTTTATATGCTTACATGTAACAGACAGAATCTTGCCAGGCTAAATGCTTACTACTCTTACCCTAGTGAATATATCCTAGGGAGTGGCTATTTGAATCCTCTTTATCTCCTATCCATCTCTGGGCTGGTCTCTCTCTTTTCTCCCCCTCCCTCTTTCTAGAATATGTTCCCACCTTTCTGGGAAACTGCCACCTCATTGTTGTCCTTCACACCAGCTCCCCCTCCCCTCCCACGGGCATCATCTCTCATAGAAACAGACGTACCACATTTTGATTACTTTTGTGAAACACAAAATATCTTCCTCGTCTACAACGCTTAGTAATTGCTGTTGGGCATTTACCTTTCTCTTTGATATTTCTGACTTCCGGGAAATATTCTTCACTTTTTTATGAAGGTGATATAAAACCTACAACAAGAAAGAGTGAAAGAAATTGTTACCTCATTTCAGAAAATATCGGTTTTCCTCAGCCCGTTGCTGGAGTTTGCAAGAGAATGATGAATCTTCCCCCTTAATTTGATCAGGCTTCAAATGAGATCATTGCAACCCCTTGCTTTTTTTTATAGCCTCTCATGTGTGTGTGTGTGTGTGTGTGTTTAAGAAACTGCACTACATAATAGTTGTCTCTATATGACTAGAACTCTTCTGTCCGTTCGTCTATCTGTAACCTTCAACTGGGCAAAATGGAGCCTCATAGGGCAACCATTTAAAAAAAAAAAACAGGTCGCTGTGATGGACTAACGTAGGGGAAGAAATAGCAGAAACTTTGTGTGTATGTGTGTGTGTATGTGTGTGGAGTTGAAAGAGGGATCAACCTAAAATGAGGGTGAAGGTTTGTCCTCCGAGCTTGCGATCTTTTTCAATATCTTTAGTACTCGCCTCTCCTTTTGGTTCAGAGTTTCGTTTCGTCTGTTGCACTGCACGCTGGAGATGATTCTTTGTCTGATGTCTTCTTGTGTTGCTTGGTCCAGATTGCATGTTTTTAGAATGGATTCGAGATTGGCGAGGAATTCAGTGGGGTCAGCATCTTTGTGATTGAAACTGAGGCCATGTGTGAGGACGGTCTTTTCACCATCAATCAATCAGAATAGAGCTGGAAGGGACCTTGGAGGTCTTCTAGTCCAGCCCCCTGCTCAAGCAGGAGTCCCTATATCATTTCAGACAAGCGGCTATCCAGTCTCTTCTTAAAAACCTCCAGTGATGGAGCTCCCACAATTTCTGAAGGCAAGCTTTTCCACTGGTTGATTATCTTCACTGTTTGGAAGTTTCTCCTTAATTTCAGGTTGCTTCTCTCCTTGATTAGTTTTCATCCGTTGTTTCTTGTCTTGCCTTCTAGATAAAGGTCTGCTGGATAGATTTCTGATCCATGGTTTTGAATTGTCGTCTTGTGATTGCGGGGGTGATGGTATTAAATTTCTGTTGTAATGAGTTGCATTTTTGGGTTTGTATTTTGTTGGTGTTCCTGTGGATTGTGCATTCTAAAGTGTCTGTCTGTCTGTCCTATGGAGTTGAGGCATGTGGGTTTATTTGTTCGTGTATGATGCATTGGTATTTTTCCATAAACTCGGAGAACGAACTTCATCTTCATCCTATACCCAAGCTATCAATATTTCAAATCAACCTAGAATCTCTACATAGCCAGAAGTGAACAAACTTCAACCCCTCTTGAATTCTGTTGACCCTTATCTAATTCATAGCAGATTGGTTAAGAATATTGTTGTGAATAGGCATGGATAGCAATAAATTAGTTTAATTGGACCTTTACATGTGGACCTGATCCATCATGCCTGATACTAGCTTAAAGAACATGTCCAAAATCCAGGGCTCATTAATTCTGTGGGATTGAAATTTCAGGAATCTTCAGTTCACTTCTACAGTATTGACAAAATTATGGCCATTGCAGCATTACCATGCCACCCTGCAGCCCCACCATGCCACTGCAGTCAGCCACGGTCATGGGATCATGATTTCTGACACTCCCTGCCACCTTCCCACAAGCAAAACCATTGGGGAAGCCAGCAGGAAGTCAAAAGTTGTTCCCACTGCGACTACTTTTTTGCCTGCTCATCGTTATTCTGTTTATTGGTTTAGGTAAGGAAATATTTCTGAAACAATGAACAAACTGTTCATAGGCTGTCTGGAACATACATACTTTTTTTTCGTTCAGTCATGTCTGATTCTCACAGATTGCCTGGACTAGACCTGCAGTTTTCTTGGCAAGGTTTGTTGGAAGGGTTTGGCCATTGTATTCTTCCTAGAGCCGAAAGAAAGTGACTGGCCCATGGTCTTAGGGTCTCCTGGTTTTGTAGCCTGATGCATTATCCATTACAGCAAACTACACAATATACTAAATGCTTAATTAAAACGATAATTGTACAGGAGAAGGGAAGGGAAAGGAAGGGAAGGGAAGGGAAGGGAAATTTTGAAGCTGGGCAAATATAGCTACTAAATCTTGGACCACATTAGTTCAACATTTTGTGTAAATCCATCTAACAAGCTGATGGCCTTCACCTTAGATCACTGTTCAGCTTCAGGGAGGTTACATCTGCCAAGAGCCACTAATCTTAATGGAATTGTTTTATCTCCTCTTTGAAAGGCATCGTATTTCTGTGACTCAGGTTTGACATAACATTGCGCTAATTAACCTGCATCTGTTTTGTTTATGCAAAGGGATTCTTCTCCCTACCTCCATTTGCAAAAGAGGCCTCTGTAGTGAAGGCTGGCCTTGAAAAGCAAAAGAAAAAAAAAGATTACTCTCTATTACTTCAAACTTAGCTCTATGTCACCTTTCCAAATGGAGTTTGTCAGGGCATTTTGCTGCTCATTAAAATCGTGAACGTTTTTTTTTAAAAAGTAGGGTTTTGGGTGTATAAATGAGAAAGAAACAAGTTGGTTTCTCCTTCTCCCTCTCTCTCCTGCTCCTCAGCGCTGACTTCCTCAACCTCCAATCTGCTATTTACATTTGAAGAAGCACAGTGAAAACAGATATTAACTGCATTCAGGTAATTAATACCGTTTAGGCCTAAATGATCCGCTGCTGAGAAGCAACCGCAAGCAAAGAGATCTTGCCTGGATTTGACCCTTGCAGACCGTAAAGGCTACTTTGCTAGAACCAGCTTGGTATAAGGGTTAAAAGCGCTGGATTAGAAACTAGGAGGCCACAGGAGTTAGCCCTGTTTAAGCACAGAGGCCAGGTGGGTGACTTTGGGCCACTCCCTCTTTCTTGGCCCTAGGCCAGAGGCCCCCAACCTTTTGGGCACCAGGGAGAGTGGTTTTTTCCCACAGATAGGAGGGGATGTGGTGTCGTGTGCTGCCTGCATCCCACGGGTGGGGCTTCCTTTGTTTTCACGGCCTAGTTTTTGGCATCCTGCAGACCAGTGCCGGTCCACAGATTGAAGAGTGGGGACCCCTGTCCTAGGCAAACCAGCTTGGTCTAATGGCGAAGGCAGCAAGCTAAGAAACCAGGAGATCGTATGCTCCAGTTCTGCCTTAGCCATGAAAGCTGGTTCGTTGACTTGGGCCAATCACCAGGAGAAAGTGAGTTCATGAGAGCTAGCCATGAAAAGCCAGCTGGCTGATTTTGGATCAGTCTCTTTCTCTCTCAGCCCAACTCACCAAGCAGGGTTGTCGTGAGGAAAATCGGAGGACAAAGGGGTATCAAATAGGTTCTCTGCCTTGAATTGTTTATAAAAATAATGATGGTGGGATATAACTTAAATAAACAAAGAAATGAATAGAACCACCTCCAAGCTTTTGCCAAGACAACTGCAGGGACTTGTCCATGCAGCTGATAGGAGTCAAGGAGGCCGTTGGTTGTACTTAAATTAAAATGATCCGAAAAACCAGAGAGACAAAACATTTAAAAGATGTTCAAATCCTGAAAGATTCCTGGGTCCAAGAATCCTAAAATCTTGCATGAGTTTTCATCAATGTCCTTCTTTTTACCCAAATGCTTAGTATTACGTTTCTCAACATGCCGCACTAAATTCTTAGACATTGGTGACTTGATGGGCCATAACACCAAATAGCTGATCTGCAGGACCTTCTTTCTCCTGTGTAAATGAGGACCACTGATCATTTTTTATGCACTGTAATTCCAGACTTGTTCACCCACGCTCAGTTTACCTGGAAGCCTCTCTCCACCCAACTGTTATTTATTTTTTACACAAGGTCACCAGTAGAATGGAAAAAGGATGGCTCTTTTTTTTAAAAAAAATAAATGAAATTGTAGACTTGTGAAAGAATACTGCTGCTTTCTCCTTCCAGACACAACATCAAGCCTTGGTGGAGCAGTGGGCTAATGCCTCCTTAAGTAACACCAGCTGCCTGCCATTAGTGCAGGTTCGAGTCCCACCAGGCTCAAGGTTGACTCAGCCTTCCATCCTTCCCAGGTAGGTAAAATGAGAACCCAGATTGTTGGGGGCAATTAAGCTGACTATGTAATAATGCCGCTTGGGGGGGGGATGTGAAAGCCCTAATAAGCAGGCATATACATAGAATGAAGGCTACTGCTAAGCTTGTAAGCCACCCTGAGTCTTCGGAGAAGGGCGGGATATAAATGGAATTTTAAAAAAAAAAGCCAAAGTGGAGGAAAAAAACTGAAATCCAGAAGAGGTGTTCTCAAGCTTAAGCTTTATTTCCAACCAATTTACATATCAAAGAAAAACAGTGTAAGGCTTTGGTGCAAGGATACTATAAAAAGAGATACTACCCTAAGTGGGGTTTGGACGCACCGGTCAAGACCCTTTTTACTAGCATTTTAGCCAAGCACACTGTAGAGAACTCACTCATCTGATTAGTTTATTTTTCAGTAAGTTTTCAGAACCCCAACTGGGGGTTGGGTAATCAAGATTAAAACCATGGTTGTAGTTTGAGGACTCAGCAAGATACTTAGGGTTACATAAATGGAGTGGAATCTAAGCAAGAATAGAAATTTGGGGGGGGGGTTGTCTTGAATTATTTCCTACTAGTTAATTTTTAAGGACTTAAAATAATGTTTCTCAAACTTGACAACTTTAAGATGGAGGGATTTCAGGATTCCACAGCCAGAATGCAAAGTCCTTCATTTTGCTATAATCTTGTTGCTTTCTTAATTTTTTTGCCTGTAGTCTTTTAATGAACAGGAGAGAGAGAGAGAGAGAGAGAGAGAGAGAGAGAGAGAGAGAGAGAGAGAGAGAGAGAGAGAGAGATCCCATTTTATAGAATTAGCAGCTTGTAGCTCCGTTTTTAAAATTGAAAATATTTCTTTTGGTAAATTAAATGGATGCATTTATAACAACTGCCTCAATAAACTATATACTTTTAAACTTCACACACCAAACTTTTTTATATATAAGCAAAGCAATTTTTATAGATTACATTTACTAAAATATCTTTATATTTTTATATCTGTGAAAGTTATTGCATGTATGCCTGGTTTCCCCACATTTTATGTTTTTCTAAATGTTGATTAGCATTTGTGGAAAATTTTACATCTTTACATCTTATTTTGAAATGGATATGCCATGCCTCAAATATCTAGTTTTTGCAACCTTCTTACTTTTTCAGTGCTACCATATCTGGACAGGGCAAAACCCCACACTAGCTAGTAGCAAAGAGAAAACTTTGATTGTGTAGCCTAGATATGATACCTTTAGCAATACTCCATATGGAGAATTTGCTTTTGTTTATGTCAATGTCCAGTATCAATTCTGTCTATTCCCAAACTTCAGCACAGAGACAATACTGCCCCTTGAAATGGCATCTATTGTTGAACTCAAAGGAAGCAATCTTAAAAAACAGAAAGGCAAAACATTTAAAAGATGTTCAAATCCTGAAAAAGTCTTGAAACCTTGTCCTATGCATGAGTTCTGACCATTGTCCTTCTTTTTACCCCAGTACTGTTTTTGCTGTGAAAGTTCTCTAAGGGACTCGAGAAATGATTAAGGTGACTACATGAAAATCATTTATTTTATTTTTTTAATCCCATTTATATCCCGCTCTTCTCCAAAGACTCAGGGTGGCTTACAATCTAAGCACAAATCAATTTAAACGTGTGCCTGAGTGAGCCTGGATTTTGGCAAGATATAAGAATCTAATTTAAGGTT
Source organism: Vipera ursinii (assembly GCF_947247035.1). Classification (NCBI taxonomy): domain Eukaryota; kingdom Metazoa; phylum Chordata; class Lepidosauria; order Squamata; family Viperidae; genus Vipera; species Vipera ursinii. The sequence continues at coordinate 7,731,366 of NC_139520.1, forward strand.
AATTGACTTCTTTTTGATGGTTCTCTTCCATTAACCACCTATTGGTCCTGTTAAGTATATTATAGGAATACCGCCAACATCGGCAGCATCAGTGGCCCTTGCCATATGCAACTTTTTTTCCACTGTTATTGTAAACACCAGTTGAGCACTTATTTTCAGGAGCTCGCAATTTATGTAAGATTGTCTAATTCTGTGGGCAATATTTTATCTTTTTTTAAAAAAAAAAACAAATCAGTAAACTATTAAGAGGAGAAAAAGTGTATCCTGTTCTCTAACGAAATTTAGCTTAACCTTTTGAAAACAGAGTTACTGCCCTACTGTAACCAAGCAATGGATGTACTTAACCATTAGATCTAGGAGACTAAAGTACTTATGTCGGTTAATTAAAAGAAAATGCATCTATTAATGATAGCATTTATTATCTCCCTTGCTGACGGGCTCACTCAAAGCGGTGACGCAGAAGGAAAACATTTGAATTCCTAAGTTACTAGTGAGGTTGGAAGAGCATTGGAAGTTTATTGCATTTAGTTTATGGCCCTCTGCTAAAGAAGGATTCATAGAGCAGCGTTTCCCAACCTTAGGAACTTGAAGATGCGTGGACTTCAACTCCCAGAATTCCCCAGCCAGCTATGCTGTCATAGAGGCCATTTGACCAAACCATCCCTTTCCTTTAGATACAGAGGCAACCCTGGTCTGGGAAAGCAAGGAGGGAAGGAATGAGGTCCTACATGCCATGATGTCCTCAAGCAAATGACACAAACGATGTCATTATGGAAACACCTAATCCACACGATGGATGTAACGTTATCACGATGCATCTGGCATCACTGCAGCTATTACCAAATCAGGAGTGTTGGTGTTACAGTCTTGGCCATTGGAAAACTGAGCTGATTTATTTCTCTCAGTGGCATGTGGCTGAATGCTCCAAAACTGATTTACTTTTTCCTTTTGAGGGGAAGGGGGGGGGGGTTCCAGCTTAGTTTCCTGTGGGAGGGAACCCTCCCTCCATTCCTCCATTCCTCCTTCCCTTCCTCCCTCCCTTCCTCTCTCTCTTCTTTCTTTCCTTCCTCCCTCCCTCCCTCCCTTCCTCCTTCCCTTCCTCCCTCCCTTCCTCTCTCTCTTTCTTTCCTTCCTTCCTTCCTTCCTGCCTTCTCCTTCCCTTCTCCTTCCTCCCTCCCTCCCTTTATTCTTTTCTTCCTTCCTCCCTCCCTCCCTCCCTCCCTTCCTCCTTCCCTTCCTCCCTCCCTCTCTCTTCTTTCTTTCTTTCCTTCATTCCTTCCTTCCTGCCTGCCTGCCTGCCTGCCTGCCTTCTCCTTCCCTTCTCCTTTCTCCCTCCCTCCCTTTATTCTTTTCTTCCTTCCTTCCTTCCTTCCTTCCTTCCTTCCTTCCTTCCTTCCTTCCTCCCTCCCTCCCTCCCTCCCTCCCTCCCTCCCTCCCTCCCTTCCTCCTTCCCTTCCTCCCTCTCTTCCTCTCTCTCTCTTCTTTCTTTCTTTCCTTCATTCCTGCCTGCCTGCCTGCCTCCCTTCTCCTTCCCTTCTCCTTTCTCCCTCCCTCCCTCCCTTCCTTCCTTCTTACTTTTGGTTTGCCAACTGCAGGTTCCATTAATGGAATACTGATTTGATAGCTTTGCAGGCTTCCCTGCCTCCACAATCCAGATAAACCAACAGCTTAAAATTGATGGGAGTTTAATACCAATGGTATCCTGGAACAAGAGGATACCAGGCACTTCCTTGAGAAAATGGACAAGAACTCCCATCAAGAAGACCTTTGACCTAGCTAGCAACAGTGTGTGCTGTGTTATATTCAGAGATAGGATTGTTTGAATACCATTGTTTGGAAACAGGCTTTACAGTTTGAAGATAGTGAAACTAATTGATAAAATAGTTAGGTGCTCTTGGGCTTACAGAGAAGATTGATAGAATTGGGTGTTACTTCTTAGATTTACATTCAAACTTTCATCAGGAGGGAAGAACAACGCTCATATAGTCTACCCTGCAGATTTTCCTTAGAACAGCAACCCTGGGTATTTAGGAAGGACCAGAGCAAAGCCATCAACTGCAAAAAGGAATGAGAGACAACCTTAAGAAGCATTAAGGAGAAACAGTTCCATAGTCCAGAGGGAGAAGCAAAGGTGAGAAAGAAACTCAAAATAACCCCACCTTGATTCTGCTAGTTTAAGAGAAGATAAACTTGAAGAACCTTTCAAGATTGATATCAGCTCTTCAACACCGGCCAGGTCAAAAAAAACAGACCTGGTAGGGAAGTAAGTGAAAAGTGGAATAAGTTTCATTTCTTTTCCTTTCTTCTAGTACTGGTCTCCAAACTTTGCAACTTTAAGACTTGTGGACTTCAACTCCCAGAAGCCTGAATATCTGGCCAAGTTTGAAGACCCTTGTACTAGCACTAAAAAATGTCTTAAGCAAGGAAGTAGCAAGGATCTGGAAGAGAAACCCACTCTCTCTGAGGTTGGTTACTTATGTTGCTCAGAAGACGGCTTACAACCATTTGCAAAGACATGTTCCACTATTTAGAGAAAACGAGGCCTCTATCAAGGACTAATTGGAACGGTGACAAGCAAACATCCGTATTAGCCTAAAACAACCCATTTCCACAAATTAAATATTAACCTTGATCACTAGAAGGGGGAAAAATCAATTAGAGGGAATTACAGTAAAATGAGAAGGATGGGTTTGCATTTCATCAAACGATCATCACACGATCAAACAGCATCATCTCCATCGTCTGCTTATCGTCTGATTATGGATATGTTTTCTTTCCTCGGGTTTCTAAAAGTTAAAAATTGTTTCTTGAATAATATGATTCTGGATCTTAAAACTAAGAAAAGGTCTCCTTTGCTCTTACTGGCTTTAACTCTGTTACTTCGGTGTGTATGTGTGGGCATAGATGTAAGAAGGACTCATAGTGGTGAAATTCTGGCAAGACATTTAGGAAAGGAAAGATGGGATTTAGATTCAGAAGCTGCCTATCTGTTCTAACAAGGTCAGTTTAGACTTCTAAATTTGTCTAGTTTTCAGCACAAAGCTAGCAAGATCATTGGAGTGAGGTGAGGGTGTAGCTCAGTGGTAGAATAGATTTCATATCATGTGGAAATTCCCAGATTCAGCGGATATGAAACCCCTACTGTCATCTATCATTCATATGCATAGATGAATGGCCTGTGTTAATGATTGGATTTGTACATCATACTATACCCAAGTTTAGTTTAAACAGAGTTGGAAATAACCACTTTGGCTGGGGCCACACAGCACACCTGTCAGAATCCATTTATATCACATTTCATAAATGTATAGGTAGAACAATGTGCTTATTCTGGGGATTCTGCCATCTCTCCGAAGGGGGGGGGAGAGGATAGACTTTAGGCATCTTCAAACAACAGGGAACATTTGAACAAAAAAGGAAGCAATAACCATAAAACCAAGGAGAGTTCCCTTTCCCACGGAAGGGCCTGACATCTGACCAAATGGATGAGGGGAGGGGCTGAAATGGGAATGCTTTATGTAGGATTGAAATGTAACTTTGTTAGATTCCGTCTTGTATTGCCACAATCGATTCCATCCTAGTAAACATTTTCCTTTTGGACTAAACTTGCATCCAAGAGTTCTTATTTCCTAAGATGTGGATTGAGGTGGGTCCTGACAACACCAAGCTATAAGTTTACAATCCCAAGAGCTGAGATGCACTAAATTCAAGCCCAATGTTATGAGTAATGATCTGGCTTAGCTTAAGGGATGACCCCACGTGAAAGAAGAGCAAGAAAGAGTATCAGGGGACTGGAAGCTAAAATATATAAAGAACAGCTGCTAGAATTGGGTAGGTCTAGTTTAATGAAAAGATGGACTAGGGATGATATGATAGCACTGTTCCAATATCTCAGGGGCTGCCACAGAGAAGAGGGAGTCAAGCTATTGCCCAAAGCACCTGAAGGCAGGACAAGAAGCAATGGATGGAAACTAGTCAAGGAGAGAAGCAACCTAGAACTAAGGAGAAACTTCCTAACAACGAGAACAATTAACCAGTGGAATAGCTTGCCTTCAGAAGTTGTGGGTGCTCCAAGACTGGAGGTTTTTAAGAAGAGATTGGACAGCCATGGTATAGGGTATGGTATAGGGCTGAAATGGTATAGGGCTTCCTGCCTGAACAGAAGGCTGGACTAGCAGACCTCCAGTGTCCCTTCCATCTCTGTTATTCTATTCTAAAGTGATTTGAAGGTGGGTTCTTTGTGTCAAATGTCCAGAGGATTTAACTCATCCTTGCTTTCCCCTTAGTTCAAGTCATGTATGGACTCTCAGGGATCAATGAATGACAACAGAGTATCTTATGGGCATGCTTGGGAGAAGTCTACCATTGTGCTCCAAATCTTTCTCTAGCAAACAAAGAACTCCTGGAATTGAGCAGGGCTGGCTTAAACTGAGAGCCTAGATATGCCAACTTGAAAATGCCTACCTCCCATCTCCATCCCCTCTTGCCCCATTGGTACCCACCTTGGTGTAGCAGCATGTGATGAGCACCAGAGGTAGCAGATAACCCACCACGAAGATGGTCACCTTGTACATCTGCTTGGCTCCCGGATTGCCAGGCCAGTGTTCCCAGCAGAAGGAGCTGTTGGGTGCCTGCTGGTGCCCACTTAAAAGTTCCTGGTGCTCAGCCACTGGGATGGCAAAGAGGAGAGAGAGGAACCAGATGGCCCCCACCCCAAGAGTGGCATTACGTTTGCTCCGAATGCACAGGGAGCGCTTGGCATGCACCACAGCAATGTACCGGTCCACTGACATGGCCACCAAGGTGAAGATGCTGACAAGCATGGTGGCCATGACGAGATAGTGCACCCACTTACAGAAGAAGGCTCCAAAGATCCACTCTGGCAGGGAGTAAATGGTGGCCTGGAATGGGACACAGAAGAGAAGGAAGGAGAAGTCCGCAATGCTCAAGTTGAGGATGAAAATGTTGGTGGCACTGCGGGAGGGACGTCCACCTGGTGGGAGACGGCCAAGCACCACCAGCACCAGTGTGTTCCCCACCATCCCCAGTAGAAAGATCAGTCCAAACAGCACAGGAATAATCACTGTCTCTGGTCCAGCTCCTGTCTTGCTTGGCCAACACGTAGAAGCATTGGCTTGCTTGAAAACCATATCAGTGGTGCAAAAGGTGACATTGGTGTCTACCTCCTCCATGGGGGCTCTCTTGAGGGGATGTGGCCCCACTTTGGGGGATGTTTCCAGGAAAACAATGGACCTGTGTGTTTTGCCTACAAATTGTGGAAGTTTGTTGATGAAAGCCTCTCCTCCCTTGGATGGAGCTCTGATGGGTTCTATATGCTCGCTCTGTCTTGAAAGATCTTCTCCATGGTGATCAGTAGAAGCGTTTCATTCAAATGTTCCCAGCAGCTGATTAGGCATCTTGAAGACTTGCTTTCCTCTGGTTGTTGCCAAGATCGTCAACTGGAGTCTCTCTGTTCATCAAGCCTTGGAGATAGAGAGAGGGCTTACTTTAAGCTGCTTCCAGCAATGCTGCCGAGAAAGCTAGTGAGCTGGGCTGAGAGCAGCTGGCTGAGATTTCCAGCTCCTCCTCTTTTCACTCTGTAGCTTGAGGGAGGGGAGAGGGCTCTTTCTAAGCAAACACAACACAACATATGAGTTTTCACACAAGATGCTTGAAAGCCTTGTTTTCTCCCCATGCTTCCGGGTCTCAAAAACCACTGCTAAAACTTTGTTCTGCACTGCCATACGCAACCTTCAAAATAGATTAAAATAACAGAGTTGGAAGGGACCTTGGAGGTCATCTAGTCCAACCCCAGCTCAGGCAGGAAACCCTATACCATTTCAGACAAATGGTTGTCCAGTCTCTTCTTAAAAACTTCCAGTGTTGCAGCATTCACAACTTCTGGAGGCAAAGTTGTTCCACTGGTTAATTGTTGTCACTGTCAGGAAATTTCTTCTTAGTTCTAGGTTGCTTCTCTCCTTGGTTAGTTTCCATCCGTTGCTTCTTATCCTTCCCCAACCGGTTTATTTACTGGACCTCAAGGAGGGTGGGTTTCCCAGGATCTGAATGCCTTGATCCTGTGACTGGATTCACACATTAAGCCAAATGACCTTGGTTTGGTGTGCAGTTACTTTGATTCCAGGGGGGGGGGGACTACCCTTGGAATCTGTGGGAGACTCACCTCACTCTAGGGATGTCCTCCCCTAGGTTAAGACGTATAAACTGACCATCTCCAATGCTCCTGTGCAGTCTGCTGGATGGTTTTATAAAGCTGGAGGCTGCTAACAAGGACGTCGATATGGAGAAACAACACATTCCCCTTAGCTGGATACTGGAGAAAAATATTTCAACTAGTGGTGTATAACTCCTGCAGAAGACTAAAGCCTTTCTTTTTCATCTAGTAGGCAAGAAGTGTTTGCAAGCTGGCATGTGGAATAATGAGTATAGTGCTAGAGGAAGATGCCGCCTTAAGGAAAAGCTTTATGCCTCAGCCTACTGTGATCCTCGATCTGTATTTATTAATAAGTTGGCATTGTACAGGCCTTCTATGTCCCAAGAGCTCTCTGTTTTTTCCCTAAGGCAGACATGTCAAACACAAGGCCCGGGGGCCAGATCCAGCCCGCGAAGTGGTTTCATGTGGCCCGCGAAGCCATCCTGGAAACAGTGAGGGAACGGCCCCCACTGCCTTGGCCCTGGCCCAGAGACCCTCCTTCTGCCAGAGACCCTCAGATCTGTCCCACTCCTGCCCAGGCCCCCATAGGCACCCTTGATGCCAACGATGTAGAGCTGGCCACGCCCACCCAGTAGGCCATATGCACTCCAGCCACGCCCACCCAGTAGGCCACACCCACCCTGGCCATACCCACCCGGCCCCCCGAGGGCAACCACAATGCTGATGTGGCCCTCAATGAAATTGAGTGACACCCCTGTCCTAAGGGAAACAGCTTTGGGAGAAAGTGATTTCTGAAAATGTCTCTCAACTACAAAAGCAGGAAGTCTGAAATGATGTCAAGAGACTGGTAGCTTTTCTCCTGAGTGGTGGGGTTTACCAGTCCCCCCCCTCCTTTGCCATCAGGTCTTGGGAAATAAACTTTGTGCAATGATGGCTCAATCTGTTTATTCTGCTAGGGCAGAAAGGGTGGTGGGCATCTGCTGACAATATTTTCCACCTGATGCTAAACTTAGCTGAAACCATGGGCTCTGTTTCAATTTGCAAGGAAGGGATAAACAGTTTGAACATATGCAAACCTCCAAACAGAACTATAGCTATGGGGAGCTAACAATTGCACTCTGTGTAAGTCTGTGACCTCTTGTAGCCAACAGATGCCAGGGCCTTCCCTTCCCTTATTGTCCACCAAAAGGGCTCCCGGAGCTGGAGTGGGACAATTCACCGCAGCCAACTCATCACGGCCAACTCGCTGTGGGACAATTCAACAATTCCATTTAATTTTAAAAATCGGTAATTATTTCAGTTTTTGTCATTCACATTTCATTTTGTTCCTCCTCTTGCATCCTTTCTTTCATGATTCTCGTCCACCATTTCTTTGATATTAGCGTAACTCTTGTCCTGCACCGAGTTGTCCCATGGCAAGTTGGCTGTGGCAAGTAGGCTGTGTTGAGTTGGCCATGGTGAAAGAACAACTCCAAAAAACACACACACAAAAAAACACCCCAACAACAACCAAAAAAACCCAGATGTAGCCTGAGAAGACAAAGATGTGTTATTCTTTTAGGTCTTTATGCATGCTTTTCTTCCTAGTGTAAAGAGGATGGCCATATATTTCTGGATTGTTGCCAAGAAAGCAACAGGATAGTCTTGGGAGGGAAGTTCAAGTCAAAGAAGGTTTGTCTTATGTAGTCCACTTGCAGGGGATAGCAAGAGATACATGCTTTCACTGAAATAAGGCTTCCTGAAATCATATAGAGCATTAAGCTGCTCTCAATCATTAGTCATCTCTGATCCAGACATAATGTATATGGTTGTAATGGATCACCAGTCAGTGCTGGGACAAGAGACAGGCAGTTTAATAGCAATAGCACTTAAAATAACACACTGCTTCACAGCACTTTACAGCCCTCTCTAAGCGGTTTACAGAGTCAGGATATTGCCCCAACAATCTGGGTCCTCATTTTACTGACCTCAGAAGGATCCCGGAGTGAGCAGTGAGTTAGCCTGCAATACTGCCTTCTACTTTGAACTATGGTGCTGGAGAAGACTCCTGCGAGTCCCTTGGACTGCAAGGCGATCAAGCCGGTAAGTCCTAGAGGAGATCAACCCTGACTGCTCATTAGAAGGCCAGATCCTGAAGTTGAAACTCAAATACTTTGGCCACTTAATGAGAAGGAAGGACTCACTGGAGAAGAGCCTAATGCTGGGAAAGGTTGAGGGCAAGAGAAGAAGGGGACGACAGAGAACGAGGTGGCTGGATGGAGTCACTGAAGCAGTAGGCGTGAGCCTAAATGGACTCCAGAAGATGGTAGAGGACAGGAAGGCCTGGAGGAACGTTGTCCATGGGGTCGCGAGGGGTCGGACACGACTTCACAGCTAACAACAAACAACTGCCTTCTAATCACTGCACCACCAGTGCTCTTATCCCAGCTGTCTTGGGACAATCATGAGCCAATCTCCTCAGCCACGGTTAGCAGCGTTGTGTATACAGATCTCAAAATCCAGCTGACCCAAGGAAAAAAAAATGATTGGTGAAAATGCAGGGGGGGAGGCTTGGCCAGACAGAACATCCCTCCTAAACATTTATTTTGTAAGGCACAACCAACCAGATCCACACATGTAAAGTCCAAGCTGACTACTTTATTGTTATCTGCCTATTGCACAGGAATCTCCCCAGACTGGCAGTTTTCACATGGGAATAGCCAGTTAAGGCTCCAAGGCACTCAGGGAGAGTCAGACCTAGCCCTCTTGTGTCCATGTATCAAGTCCAACCTAATTCCACATTTGACCCCCTTCCCAACCAGGATCGTTGCTCTTCAACAGATTGGCTGCAGTCCCCAAGGAACGCCCACGGCTTTATGCTAGATGAGTGGGAGCAGGGGCTGTTGACACAAGGAAGCCTTCTAAATACTTCCCTGTGCATTTGGATTTATGGGATGGCTGGGAAGATGGAAGATGTCAGCAAGGGGTCCACTTCCTTAAATGTGGTCCTCGACTTGATTAGCACAATAATGGGCGGCCAAATCCAACAGTCAGCTGCTTTGTAGCTGAAGTATGTTATGTGAACCCAGCTACTAAATATTCCAATGGCTGAAATGATTAACTGTGTTTCTTGAGTTTCTTTTCCCTTACATATGGCAAAATATGGGCTGCCCCGCAGCAGATGAAGAGTTCATTTTTAATTTCCACCCTGGCCATTTAGTGCCTCTGCAAAACTCAGAAGCCAATGCTTTCTTTTTCTTCTCTCCCTGAACGGTTCCCTCTGATACGAGAAGCAGCACTAAAATGATTGTCATTCCTCTGCCAGCCTGTTGATATCAGAAGCGTTGCAGGCTAATTTCATGGGCGAGGTAGTATCTTAATAGTTCAAACCTACGTGCATCTGCTTGGAAGTGCGATTTTGGGGGATTAATCCCAAATGGTTTGGCTCCAGGGGTCAGCCTTCATTCTCCATCCTCTGTGCTTTCTGATCTGGAGCAGGGACTGAAGGCTAATAGACAAAGCTCAGAAGAAAGGTTTCTGAGAGATGCTGCAGGTTTTGCAGTTCCGCATTATATCCAGTCCCGTCAAAAGAAGAGAAATGTAAGATTTTTATAGGGGGAAAAACAGAATGGCCAATGGTTAACGAAGATTTACGCACATGATGGGGATTGTAAGGGGGTCATTTAGTTGTTGTCTTCCCATCTCCTGGAGAGGGATGCTTCGGTACCGATTTTGAGCAGGCACCAAGTCCAAGAAAGCCAGAGATGGTCCAGGGATATCCATGAGGAGGGGGGTTAAAAAGTCAAGATGGCAGTTGTGACTAGAAAACCAAAGTATCTTTTTTTTTTACTCAAGACGTGTTAAAAATTAACAGGCCTTTGGTTCTATGTTTGTGGTCACCATCTTGACTATTTGATATACACACAGAGACATCCCGCGGACACCTTTGGCTGGTGCTACTATTGGACTTGCCATGATTGCAAACTGCATGAGACAAAGATCATTTCTGAGCATCTGAATAAATATATTGGCTTCTGATAGCGAAACCTGTATTGATGCTAATCTGTGACAGAAGCTCATAGCTGATCTATCCCTAAATTTGGACTGGATTCTAAGTTTGCACTTTCTCAGTGTCTGTCTGTCTATCTATCTATCTATTGTCTATCTATTCTATCTATCTATTATCTATCACCTATCTATTTATTATCTATTATCTATGGGACGCGGTGGCTGAGTGGGTTAGGACACTGAGCTTGTTGATCAGATGGTCGGCAGTTTGGCAGGTCGAATCCCGAGTGCCGTGTAGCAGAGTGAGTGCCTGTTACTCGTACCAGCTTCTGCCAACCTAGTAGTTCGAAAGCACATAAAAAATGCAAGTAGAAAAATTGGGACCACTACAGTGGGAAGGTAACAGCGTTCCGTGCACCTTTGGCATCTAGTCATGCCGGCCACATGACCACAGAGACGTCCTTGGACAAGCGCTGGCTCTTCGGCTTTGAAACAGAGATGATCACTGGCCCCTAGAGTTGGAAATGACTAGCATGCATGTGCGGGGGTACTATTATCTATTATCTATTATCTATTATCTATTATCTATTATCTATTATCTATTATCTATTATCTATTATCTATTATCTATTATCTATTATCTATTATCTATTATCTATTATCTATTATCTATTATCTATTATCTATTATCTATTATCTATTATCTATCTATCTATCTATCTATCTATCTATCTATCTATCTATCTATCTATCTATCCTGAACAATTTATTACACATTGTACTCTTATATCTATTGAGGATTTTTAGCAGAAGAACTATCTCCATCTTCTCCTCAATAAAATTGTTCAGAAAACCATAAGAAATAAGAAAGCACAAGAAATCAGGAAGCAAAAGTGCTCATATGAACTCACATATGTTATACACATATCAACAATGCAACAGCAGAGACATTGAAATCTGTAATATAGAAAAAAAGACGAAAATGGCAGATTCTTATCTTGATATTGCTTGATATTTTTTGTTTGTATTTATTATTGATGTACTATATGGAATGGGACAAGTAACAGAGTGAGCGCCTGTTACTCGTCCCAGCTTCTGCCAACCTAGCAGTTCGAAAGCAAGTAAAAATGCAAGTAGAAAAATTGGGACCACTACGGTGGGAAGGTAACAGCGCTCCATGTGCCTTTGGCATCTAGTCATGCCGACCACATGTGCAGGGGAACCTTTACCTTTACCTTTTATGGAATGGGAATATCTTTTGGAATAGTAGTTGGTAGCTGGTAGCCATGAAATAATATACAGTTTATCTCCCTGGACAATTTTGTGGAGATGGCTGAAAAAAAATGCTACAGAAAAATCTACTTAAGCTCTCCAGCATCTCTACCATTAGTCTCAATTACTGGGGTAACTTTGCTTTGTTCCAGGAATCATCTAACCATTTTAGCTTGATATTTCATTCTAGTTGGCTTTCTAGTCCTCCACCAGAAGATGGAGTTCCTGTAGTAGATGAACAGAAAACAAACTCGAAGTAATTTTAAGCTGCAGGTGCTTGAGTCACCAGAACGAGCTGACTGACACAATATTCAGGGGAGACAAAACAAAATTCCATGCTCCTTTGCCCTGAGGAGATTGTCTATAGGGAGCAATTGTAATCTTCGTCCACAAAGGCTTTCAGAAGAGATCCCTGTAAAGGGAAATAATTGCTCTCTTAATTCCACTTCACACCTTTGCCTTTTTTTCTACGCGACCTTTCCACAAAGCTTCCTGTGTAGTGTATAAGAAAACAGCTCCTTAACATAAATCACCCGATGGTTAAGGGGATGAAGTCCAAATTTTGTCAAGACATCTCACAGCTCTTTTCCTTCTTTGACGGAACATCAAGACAGGTTTCTTGGGCAGGTCAACCTACAGTTTCCAAAACAAATGTTAATTAGAGTGTTACACACCTCTGCAAGAGTCTTTTAGATATTATTTATATGTCGCCTGAGTGCCAAGAGCTTGTGTTTCTACAAAGCTTTTCTTCCTTTCCCTGAATTTGATTATGGGCTTTGCAAAGTAGCATCGGGCTTGCTCAAATACCTGTTAAAATCAAGCACAGCACTTCACAGGGCTTGAGTGAAAAAGCAGCTTGGTGTATAGTTGTCAGAGAGATGGGAAAACAGTCAAGTGGACTGGCAGAAGATCTTCCTGGCGGAAGATCAATTTTCAGAAGACTCCAGAAGAAGATACGAACTGTAGAAACTAGGAAATAGTAGGGTAGGGTAGGGTAGGGTAGGGTAGGGTAGGGTAGGGTAGGGTAGAATAGAATATAATAGAGAGTAGAGAGTAGAGAGTAGAGAGTAGAGAGTAGAGAGTAGAATAGAATAGAATAGAATAGAATAGAATAGAATAGAATAGAATAGAATAGAATAGAATAGAATAGAATAGAAAAGAATAGAATAGAATAGAATAGAATAGAATAGAATAGAATAGAATAGAATAGAATAGAATAGAATAGAATAGAATAGAATAGAATAGAATATTGGCCAAGAGTGATTGGACACACAAGGAATTTGTGAGAGTAGCAAATATCTGTAGATCAGGTGTAGGATGAAGGTGTAGGTTCATTGTCCAAGCTTATGGGTTGGTTTCCAAATGCTTGTTACCAGGCAAGATAACATCTTCAGCAAAATTTAGGGGATGACAGTGTCAGTTTTCTTCTGTTTACAAGGGCTTCATCTGGTCAGTAGGTCCTGTGATGGTGAGGTCATGTCAGGTGAGGGTAACATCAGGACAGGGTCTTGTGATGGATCTCATGTTGGGTCAGGTGTGTGTGTGTGTCAAGCGAGGGTCTTGTGGTGGGCCTTGTGATGGAGGGTATGTCAGGTGAGGGACATTGGAAGGTGAAGTGCTGGTTGGGGGGGGGGGGCTTGCGACTTTACCTAGCCTGGTAACCAACCCACAAGCTTGGAGAATGAATCTCCACCCTCACACAAGAAATTTATTTCCAGTGGATAAACTCTTAGTGTACATGTAAACAACAAAGTGATATAATCATAAGATGCCAATAGGAGTAGTTAATAGTAAAGATGAGAAGGAGAATAATAATAATACATGAGTAAATATCCTTAGGCACAAGACACTATGTCCTAGAACAGTCCTGAAAGTGAGAGAAAACAGTTATTTCTCTGGATTCACGCACACACAAACACACAAAGTTCTCATGTAGTTGATGTTGTTTTCCTTTTAGGTTTATTGAATCTGTATTTTTTGGCTCTGCAAATCTTCTCCTCCCATTTCACTTAAAAACTGTATTTGCGCTCTTGGAAAATAATCTATACTTCATCCACTCTGCTTACTCATCCATGTACTTTGACTCCTTGGAGCACATTACTTACCGCTGCTGATAAACAAAATTTCTTTTTCTTTCTTGATTTATATAACAATATTTATTTTTCTATGGGCAAATAAATAGGAGCGCAGAGAAGAGCTACAAAGATGATTAGGTGACTGGAGGCTAAGTCCAACGGTTCAGGGACTTGGGAATGTCTCTAGTCTAACGAAGAGAAGGGTTGGTGTGACGTGGTAGCATTCTTCCAGGACTTAAGGGGCAGTAAAAGAGAAGAAGGGACCGATCTATTCTCCAAAACACTTGAGGGCAGGAGAAGAAGTAAGAAGTAATGGGTGGAAGATCATTAAAGAGAGAAGCAACCTAGAAATAAGGAGAAATTTCCTATCAGTGAGAACAATTAACCAGTGGAACAGCTTGGCTCCAGAAGTTGTGGATGCTCCTTTACTGAACCTTTTCAAGAAGAGATTGGACAACCATTTGTCTGGCATGGCATAGGGTCTCCTGCTTGAGGAAGGGGTTGGACTAGAAAACTCCAAGGTCCCTTCCAACTCCATTATTCTGTGTTCTATAAAAGTATTCTTTATTCTATAAATGAACTCTGTCATGGAGAACATACATGAACTTGTTTGTTTGTTTATATCCTGCCTTTATTATTTTTCCCCCAATAAATAACTCATGGTGATAAACATACTTAACATACTCCTTTTCACCACAACGATATTCCTGCGAGGGGAGTTGGACTGGGAGAGATGCCCAAAGTCACCCAGCTGACTTTTATGTCTAAGATGGGACTAGAACTCACCATCTCCTGGTGATTGGCCCAAAGTGACCCAGCCAGCTTTCATGTCTAAAGCAGAATAGAACTCACAGCCTTCTGATGATTGGTCCAGAGTCACGCAGCTGACTGTACACGTTGTCATCATCATCTCTGAGTGGTTTTTGAGTAGCTAAGAACTTTGCCCAGCCTTAACCAGACATTTTGCAAAGACCCCATAGATTTTCTTCCCCCAAAGTTCATTTATTTCCTTGCAAACAGTGGTAAGGGACAAATGTGGGGAGCTTTAAAAATGGCCCTGGCTTGCTGCTATCTGCGTTGTTCTTATGCAAAGGTTTATTTTGAAAGAATTTGTGAATTGTGTGGGAAAATGGAATGGAATGGAATGGAATGGAATGGAATAGAATATAGAATTATTGAAAATAGAATAAAATTATTGAAATAGAATAGAATAGAATAGAATAGAATAGAGAATAGAATTATTGAAAATAGAATAGAATAGAATAGAATTATTGAAAATAGAATAGAACAGAACAGAATAGAATAGAATAATAACTTTATTGTCACTTTAAACATACACTAATCAGCATACATTAAAATGAAATTTGGTTGCATTCAGCTCTCAAAAAAATACCATTATGCATATACCCCCCCCCCCACACACACATTTCTTAGGGCACAAATCTTTTACTTCCCAAACAGGAAAAGAACTTGACACGTTAAAACCCAGTTTTCTGGTGGCTCTTTTCCCAGTTTTATCAAGCAATTCTTAGCAAAACCTGACAAGCGATGTTTGAAATCGACAGCAACCGCGAAGAGCAGCCTGTTTTTTGCAGCCTGACTGCAGGTTCAGAGGACGTGGAAACAAAAGATTTGCCACTGATTTGAAACTGAATATTCAGTACTTTCCTCTCCTGCTGTGGTTCCATGTGGGAACTTTCTCTTGAGGTTGGCAGTTCAAGCCTTTCTGTGCCAACCGTGACTTTAGAAGAACATCTAACATCTGCTGTAATCTCATTAAAAGATGGATGGATCCTTTTACCCCACTGCTAACTAGTCTACTATGACTTAAGTTGTTATTAAGCTCTGAGCAGGGGTGTGCCTAGGGAGATATATAAAAAAAAATCAAGATGGCAATCACAGACACACAACAGAAGCCCCTTTCTTTTCTCATATGTATTGCTTGTTGTTTTTCAGGCACTAAGATATGTCCGACTCTTTACCACTCCATGGACCAAAGCACGCCAGGCCACCCTGTCCTCCACTGTCTCCCAAAGTTTGCTCAAATTCATTTTTATTTATCAATGACACTATCTAACCATCTCATCCTCTGCCGTCCCCTTCTCCTTTTGCCTTCAATCTTTCCCAACATCTGGGTCTTTTCCAAGGAGTCCTCTCCGCTCATTTGGTGGTCAATGTATTTGAGCATCAGTGTCAACACTGTGACAATGGATGTCAACGCTCTGACAACTAAGAGTGCCTTGTTTTTTTACTGTTTTGAAGTTTAGTTGTAGAAGTGGGGGGTGGGTGGAGTAAATGCTTGAGGGTTTAGTTTGCCATAACAACTGCAGCTGTGCGGGAACTCAAGGTCATTACTTGATAAAGCTTTGGTGGGCTGAGGAGCTGGGAAGGAAAGCCGGCAAGTTTTATGTTAATTGGAGAATGTGATTTCTGACAGCTTCTTTGGGGTGGGAATTGCAACTTGTTACACTGTATCTGGAGGGAGGGAATTTCAGTTTTGGGTTCAGCTATGCAAGTGCCAATAACTCTAAGTCCTAATAAAATGTTCTTTAAGGAAGAATTCTTACCTTGAAGTATACTTACTGGTTTCATCTATTGGAACCATGACATTCAGCTTTTGAATTTGTCCTTCCGGAGAACAGCTAGGGTTGAGTCCCTTGAAGATTGACTGATTGGGTCTCCTTGCAGTCCAAAGGTCTCTCAAGAGTCTTCTCCAGCACCACAGATTGAAAGCATCAGTTCTGAGCCTTCCTTATGATCCAGTTCTGACAGCCATACATTTATTTCTACTGGGAAAACCAGTAGCTTTGACTATATGGACCTTTGTCACCAAGGCGACGTCTCTGCTTTTTTAATATGCTGTCTAGGTTTGCCATAGCTTTCCTTCAAACAATTTTATTTTATTCAAAAGATTAAAATCCACAATCCAAAAGAAAAAAAAATGAATGGAGACAAAACAGAACTGAACAAAAACATTGAAAAAAGTGAATTTTAAAAAAGGGACAAAAATATATATTATCCTCCCTAGTTCAACTGAGAAATCTATTGCAACAATACTATCTTCTTATGGAAAAATAATATTTTCTTATCAGAAAGTTCTCAATAAAAATATTTTTGTAAAAAAAAGGCATTTTATTGGGTTTCCTGGAGTAAGGAAGAGGGTTAAAAAAATAAAGATTACGGAACATAGAACATAGAATAATAGAGTTGGAAGGGAGCTTAAAGGTCTTCTAGTCCAACCCCCTGGTCGAGCAGGACCCTATACAATTGGTTCCAACTGTGCATTGTTTCTCAACCTTGGCCACTTGAAGATGTATGGACTTCAACTGGCTCAGGAATTCTGGGAGTTGATGTCCACGAGTCATAAAAGAGCCAAGGTTGCCTACCCCTGTACTAGTTGATAGCAATGCTGGCTTCGGAGGTTTGGAAGTTGAAGTCTGCACATCTTCAACTAACATTCTATCCCAACATTTGCTAAGATTCGCATCAATTTTCTACAGGAAATAAATGGAAAAATAAAGAACTGATGATGCATTGACCCATGCATCAATTTAGAAAGACTAACAAACACACCAACGTTTTTGCAATTAAATAAGAGGCCATAAATACTTGTGCTTTTTTTGATAGTATGTTTCTGCTTTGTTATTATTTCCTTTCAAATGGAACTCAGAGATTGAAAAAAAAAAATCCTTTTTAAAAACAGTGGTCTCCAGCAGCAGAATATCTATCCTGGTTTGAAGATTGCAAAACCAATCCTATTACGCATATTGTATTATCTAAAGAGTACAGTTTATACTTTCTTCTTGGAAAAGCATTCAAGTTGGAAGGAGATAAAATAACATGTTGGTTTCATCTTTGGCTTTTGCTTCCTAATAAACAATCATGTATACAATCTGCAGAAGAGGAAAAATTCCTGAATGAAAATAGAAATTCAAATGCCTCTGGCATAACACAGCTGGGAAGAGCAGTTTCTTTCCATATTTACATTAGAACAAAACCAAAATCACTGCATTTTTCCTCTTAAATCAATTATTACATGCTTATTATGTTGACACTGACAGTTGAACAATGGAAATAGGTTCTCCTGACTTTTATTGTCAACAAAATAGTTCCTCAACATTGGAAAGGCAAATATTTATAATTCATTTATCTAATGGATTGGAGACCTGATGTTATTTATGCCCTACGAATGAGTTACTTAAAGGCCAAGATTATATATGGACAATTACATCGAAGTACGAAAATGTTTTATTGAAACAGTTACATTAAACATTCAAACACATGCACTTATATATGTGTAAGAACCTCTGTGTATACAATTTATTTTCTTATAATTGCGTCAGGATTTTCTCTCTTTTATTCTTGTTTTTGTTTTTCTTCTCTCTCTGTCTCTCTGTCTCTGTCTCTCTCTCTCTCTCTTTGTCTCTCTGTCTCTCTCATCTATCTATCGAAAGAAACTATTAATTCAACTAGATCAGGGGTCCCCAACCCCTAGTCTGCAGACCAGCACCGGGGCGCAGCATGCCAAGAACCAGGCTGCGCAAACAAGCAAAGCCCCATCTATGGTATGCAGGCAGCATGCAAAACCATGCCCCCTCTGGGCCACAGAAAAACCTCTCTCCATGGAACCGGTCCCCCCCTCCTCTCTCCTTATCTCTCTATAAAAGCCATGGTGGCACAATGGTTAGAATGCAAAATTGCAGGTTAACTCTGCCGACTGCCAGCAGTTTGATTCTCACTGGCTCAAGGTTGACTTAGCCTCCCATCCTTCAGATGTCAGTAAAATAAGGACTCAGATTGTTGGGAGCAATATGCTGACTCTGTAACCGCTTAAAGAGGGCTGTAAAGCACTGTGAAGAGGTATATAAGTGCTATTGCTATTGTTGTCTCTCTCTCACTCTCTCTAAATCAATCAAAAAAACAAACAATTAATAAACTAGACAAGAGACAGATACATTCTATTTGTCTGTCTGTCTGTCCGTCCGTCCATCCATCCATCCATCCATCCATCCATCCATCTCCAAAGCTTTGTTTTGGAGAGAAGTCCACAATTTTGTAAATCTAGAGTTGCATTCAACCCTTCATTTCTTAAACCAGGTCCGGTCAGGCATTACCCCATTAATGCCATTGAACCCATTAAGATTTTTGAAAGGATTTTTATTTTATTTTTTTAGAAAATAATTTAAAGCAGAAATCAATGCCCACATTGTCCTGCTTAAATGCCTCCAGTGATGGAAAAACATTATCTCTTCATCTCTGCTTTTAATGAGTTGGGGGCAGTGACATTTTGCTGTGAGGGAGGAATGTACTCGAGAGGGCAGACATTACATGCATTTAAATTGCCACTTTTTGCTGTGGAGTTCACAGAACTATCAATCACTTTCCCTGCTTGGCACAGTTGATAAGAAAAAGTAACAGTTTGCACCAGGATTTGATTTCTTTCTTGCTCATCATTTCTTTGGTTTGGAGTTATTGTTTTTAAAGCTTTGCACACTGTACAAATCCAGCCTTGAAGTTTTTACCTGATCTGGTTGAACTTATTGTACACGTTTTTCTTCTTCTCTTTTCTACTGCGGTTAAGAATATAAGTATATCCAGACTTGATTTATGCAACACACATACCCATAATGTGCTTTTGTTTAGTTTTTTAACATTAGTGAACCCATGGCTAACCAGGAGTTATAGTTTCAGGGTTGGCCATTGTGGCTGGTTTAGCAATCCCAGTTTAAAACAGGCATGGTTTAAGCACAGCCATGGGATTGACAATCCATATAATTCCAAAGTTTAGGAAAAGCACAGAAGTCAAATGGAAAAGATTGCAGGACCTTGGACAGATCACAAAGTGCTAGTGATTTTCTTGAATGAAGTCCCAGTTCCAAGATGACCCGTGATTACCAGCCTTCCATAACCTGACCTCCATCCAAGCAAACCCAGGCTACACCTCCTGTTGTGATTTTGCTATCTAGGAATGATGAAGGTTGTAACCTAACACATCTGGAAGGCACCAGGTTAGAGAAGAGAACTTTTCTGAACTTCCCCTTCTACATCTTCCTCCAACTAGACTGTAGAGAATCCAATATATGGAACAAACTCTATAAACTGAATGGTTATATCAACTATCATTAAAAACTAGAGACCACAAGATGGACTCAAAATAAATCATATTGCAAATGAGGACACTGTTTCTGATCCTTTCCTTCATTACTTCCTGTGTATCCATCGCTTAAGGAATAGAATACTCTGCAGTTTTAATGTGCCCAATTTAAGAAATGTTTCCAAAAAGTGCTATTAAAGGCACACCTAAAAATACAAAGAGTGACAGCAAAAGATGGAGACCTGATCCTCTAGCTCAGACATGTCAAACTTGTGACATCACGTGACATCGTGCAATGTATCGGGACAGTTTTGCCATCGCCGGCAATGGGGTGGGCGTGGCTTCCATGTGACGCATCGGGCCCGCGGGCCGGCAGTTTGACACCTCTGCTCTAGCTGCTCTTACAGAGAATTGCAACCTTCTGCATTCTCTTCCCAGGTCATCGCTTCCCAGGTCATTGCTCCGATTCAAACCTGGGGAGTGCGCTACCAAAGAACCAGCTTTGGCAGCAAAGTCGGCCATTTGTCAGCAGGGAGAAAAAAACTGCTCAATGCATCATTTTCTGGGGATCTCAAGAAATAAAGGACAATAAAGGAGGGAGGTTCAGAATAGCAAATTCTGCTCAGAAATTGGATTCTCTCATGTAAGCCTCTTACAGTTTGCACAAGGAATTCCATAAAATTATGTTTATGTCCCATCTTTGCTGTTGGATTATACTTACTCTTGTTTTTGCCTTCTCAACAAGTCCAATAAGTAAGGAATGCTATGTTATAATTCCTAGTCCAAAGTTACCCATTGAGTTCACAGTTGAATGGGGGCTTGAGCTAGAGTAACTCTTTGACCTTGGTACCCCCTTGGCTTTCTTATTAACAAAAATGAATAGTCGGTCTGACATCCATCTTGTATGAAATGCACTTGACTTGAACTTGACTCAAGTTTACAGACCAGGGGTTTATTAATGGTCTTCCACCCAATCGAAAGTCTGAGACTTTCACAGCTTTGAAGCTATATGAAGATACCTTTATTCAGCAAGTAAGAATGAAAAACAAGCAGCTGAGCTCAGAAAGAGGTCTAAACTTTTCTTAATATGGAGGAAAAATCAAATCATGGGCACTATAGTCCTCCAAATAACAATGGTTTTCTGCATTGCCACCACAAGGTCTTCCAGAAAGCTAACGAAGAAGTCTGTGGAGATTCTCAGTCATCCAGGTCATGGATGTACCAAAGGTGCTTTCTTCATGAAGCAACTGGACTTCCTTGTTTTTCTTTGAAGACGTTTCACTTCTCATCCAAGAAGCTTCTTTAGCTCTGACTGGATGGTGGGGAATGGGAGGATTTATACTCCTTGCAGACAGCTGGTCATTTGCATTCTTTTAGAGAGTCATTGAGGCCACTTGGAGGTTTATCTGTGTCCTCAGGGTTGCCTAAATGGTGCAAATGGGTGTGGAGCCTTCTTGGAACTGCTGAAAGAACTGTGTTGTAGACTGAAGATAGATGATCTCATGTCCCTCCCCCTCTGTTAAGAAAGGGCTGTCCAGTTTTGACATAGATGGCCTCTTTGACCCCTCTTTCAAACCAGCGGTCCTCTCTGTCCAGGGGGAATAAGGACCCTTCCAGAGAGAGGGAGCCACAGCAGAAAAGGCACACTGCCTGGGTCATGCCAAAAGGAGATGAGCTGCTTATATAGTGGAAGGTAACCTATCTGCTCGCAACCCAATACATGAGAAGGAGCACATTTTTCTGAGGAACGTGTGAAATAATCAGCAAGAAAGAATTAAGCTCCTTGTTAATTAGCCAAGAAAAACAATGGTCTATAAATGGAAGAAAGTTGGTGTTGAGCCCTTAACAGCTGCTGACAAAAAAGCCAGGGTTATTTAGCTTTCTTATTGAAAGAAAGGCTAAATAAGCCTGCTTTTTTATCAACAGCTGTTAAAGGACGCGGTGGCTCAGTGGGTTAGGACACTGAGCTTGTCGATCAGAAGGTCGGCAGTTTGGCCGGTCGAATCCCGAGTGCCACGTAGCAGAGTGAGTGCCTGTTACTCGTCCCAGCTTCTGCCAACCTAGCAGTTCGAAAGCACGTCAAAATGCAAGTAGAAAAATAGGGACCACTACGGTGGGAAGGTAACAGAGTTCCGTGCGCCTTTGGCGTCTAGTCATGCCGGCCACATGACCACGGAGACATCCTCGGACAAGCGCTGGCTCTTCGGCTTTGAAACGGAGATGAGCACCGGCCCCTAGAGTCGGAAATGAGTAGCACGCATGTGTGGGGGAACCTTTACCTTTTACCTTATTGAAAGAAATAAGGAATTAACTTACAGAAATCTTGGCAACTGGGGCTGTTTGCTTTAGCACTTAATTTTCCTCTCAATTCATTAGGGGAACTTTTTTTATGCTCTTACTAACCACCCATTGATCTATTAGGGAAGTGGCTCTCCATTTTGCTGATAAAGAAACAATATGTGGTCTTTCTTGCTGGTAATAGTTTCCAAGATACTAATTTTTCCCCCTTAGGATCTAAGCAACTCATTAAAGGCAGGACCTTAATATTTCCTCAGAGACTTCCTCTTTATAACAGGTATATATGAGAATAATATGATATATTTTAAGTATTTCACATTCCTCAATCTTTCAGATCTTACATGCCTGATATCCTTCTTGTGTTTAGCCAAGTGACTAAAAAGTACAGGAAGTCTCCTGAAGCTATCTTCAAGATGAACTCTGATCGAGTGAAGAAAAAAAATCTTCAGATTTCTCTTCACTCCAGCTGTCTTTAAGAAATAACAAGAATATTGGATTACCCCAGTGTCTGTGAAGTCCTTGGCGCTCTCTGAGCTTGGTTGTTTTCTTGCAGATGTTGCATTACCAAAGTAGGTAACATCATTAGTGCTAGTAAGGAGTGGGGTTTGCAAAGAGGAGGAAGGAGAGAAAGAGGAGGAGGAGAAGAACTGTGGGGTCCTTGATGCTCTCTGAGCCTGGTTGTTTTCTTGCAGACATTTCATTACCTGACTAGGTAATATCATCAGTACTAGAAGGGTGTAGGGCACAGGTCTGCAACCTGTGGCTCCGGGTTGCAGAGGGGTCTTCTGCCATGTGCAGTCCCCCCCCAAAAAAAGTGGGACTAAAAATGTTCAACCAATCAATTCAAATATGCAGGGTAGGTGCATATCTTGCCTTGGCTCCACTCTTCAGTCAAACTCTGTTCTGCGCATGCGCGCATGTATGCGCATGCACACATTTTTTTCGCGGCTGCCAGTTTTTCCTTTTGTGAGGGAACCGGTTCCGAGTGGCTCTTTCACTGTTTCAGGTTGCTGACCCCTGGTATAGGGTTTGCTCTCTGTTTATGTACCCTATCAGTGTTGGTGGGAGTGGTCTTGATGATTAGGCTGTGGTTTACTGTTTGATTGTAGCCTGAGTTGGTAGTTCCTTGATTGGCATATTGTTGACAGCTTGGTTGTTGGTCAAATGTTAATCTTTTTTATATATATAAAAACTTATTGGTTGCCCATCCTACTATAGGATAATTCTGTAATCTTTTTTTTTTTTAAATTCCATTTATATCCCGCCCTTCTCCGAAGACTCAGGGCGGCTTACAAGCTTAGCAGTAGCCTTCATTCTATGTATATGCCTGCTTATTAGGGCTTTCACACCCCTCCCAAGCGGCATTATTACAAAGTCAGCTTAATTGCCCCCAACAATCTGGGGCAACACCTCTTGGTCTTAATCTCTGCTTATCTGGTGGTTGAGTGCTGGTAATGAGGTGTTTTGATCTTTTTGTTTCCTTTTTGGCTTTTTGACTGTCTCTTTTGAATGGTATGGAGATGTTGTTTATCTCTAAAAGGTAAAGGTAAAGGTTCCCCCGCACATGCGTGCTAGTCGTTTCCGACTCTAGGGGCCGGTGCTCATCTCTGTTTCAAAGCCGAAGAGCCAGCGCTTGTCCGAGGACGTCTCCGTGGTCATGTGGCCGGCATGACTAGACGCCAAAGGCACATGGAACACAGTTACCTTCCCACCGTAGTGGTCCCTATTTTTCTACTTGCATTTTTATGTGCTTTTGAACTGCTAGGTTGGCAGAAGCTGGGACGAGTAACAGGCGCTCACTCTGTTACGTGGCACTTGGGATTCGACCCGCCAAACTGCTGACCTTCTGATCGACAAGCTCAGCGTCCTAACCCACTGAACCACCGCGTCCCTTTGTTTATCTCTATGTGCCTGTTAATGGCCAATTTGTCTGAATGTCAAGCTTCCAGCAATTCTCAAGGATTTTTGAACTTAACTTGCTCTAGAATGCCCCAGTACACCTTGATGTCTCCGTGTCATAGAACGTGCCATGACCATTTTATCAAAGTCTAGTGGTTGTCCATCTGATCAAGATATTCTTTCCCACAAGCGTTCCTCACCCACAGGATGTACAAGAATTTTATCAGAAAAAAACATGTTCAGGACTTCGCTCTCCCTTCATAATTTGGAACATCTTGCTCATCCATGTTTTGCAGATTTCTTCCTTGGCATAACCTTTATCACCCCTGCGTAACCTTTATTTTCTCACAATTAGCTTGTTCTATAACACAAGTTCACGAAATGCTAATGTTTTATCAATGCTTGGACCAATACCAAACCCCCCTTTTTCCATAGTTCACCCCCGATAAGACAGAAAGACAGAGCCTCAGAGAGTTCAGGAGGTTCAGCAGAAAATCTTTTCAAGGGGGATGAGTTTCTGAGAAATATAGATCCCTGACATGCTAAAAAAAAAACTACTTGCTGACTCATCTTTATTTCCAAAGAATACCACAAGGTTCCAAAAATGAAGATGGGCCGCAAGTGCCCTCCCCACCCCGAGGAGGGGCTCAACTACAGAAAAGTAAGCAACAGTTTAACAGTAAATATTCTAAGGGTTGAGTACAAATGCTTCCAAAGGTGCGTTTTCTTTTTCAAGAGGCGACTGGACTTCTTTCTTTTTTCCTTGAAGACGTTTTGCTTCTCAACCCAGAAGCTTCTTCAGTTCTGTTTCCTGGATGAGAAGCGAAACATCTTCAAAGAAAACAGAGAAATTCCAGTTGCCTTTTGGGGGAAAAAAAGTACCTTTGGGACAACCATGTCCTGGATGACTGAGAATCTCCAGAGATGAATAGACAGCTGTAGCTCTGAGTCCATTTGTGCACAAAAAAATAGACGATAAAGATGTTTAGTCCATTTTTACGAAGCAATTAGATTCAGGCTCTGCTTCTACAGGTCCTCGTTGACTTACAACCGCCGATTTGGTGACCATTCAAAGTTACCACTCGGCATTGAAAAAAGTGACTTATGACCGTTTTTCACACTTACGACCATTGCGGCATCCCCCTGGTCATGTGATCAAAACTGAATGCTTGGCAACTGACTCATATTTATGATGGTTATGCATTGTTCTGGGGTCATGGGATCACCTTCCAACAAGCGAAAGTCAATGGGGAAGGCAGATTTCGCTTAACAACCGGGTTACTAACTTGACAACTGCAGTGATTCACTTAACAACTGTGGAAAGAAAAGTCATAAGATGAAGCAAAATTCACTTTGCAACAGAAATATTGGGCTTAACTGTGGCCGTACATTGGGGGCTACATGTAATTCTAGTTTTATCCTTGTTTTATTTGACTTATTTCCAAACTAGCATAAATAAATGAGAAGGGGAAGAATTAGGCAGATAACTTGCCGGGGGGGGGGGAAGGTCCCGCCTACGTGGATTAATTGTTAAAGGTATGTAGGCAAGTGACACAACCTTCTCTGCAATTCCATTGAAGTCCCAGATGTAAAACAAAGCAAGACTTTGCTTGTAGGCGGCCTTAGATTGAAGAAGATAGCCGTATCTTGAAAGGGACAAAAACTGACCTATTAAAGGTAATAATGGACAAATACTTGTTTAGACTTTCTACCTTAGTACCTTTTGTTAAGGATTTCTGTTGCGACTGTGTTTTTTTTAAAGAAATACAGAACTGAATTCTGCTCTTCTAAGGAAATTAGGTAAGTGTAATCTCTTGGCCACTGAATCCATTCCTTTAGACGCAACTCTAAACTGGGAGGGAAAATGAATGCCACGAATGTAGACCCTGCATTCTTCAAGAAAACATCCAACTTCAGAGAGCACCAAGAACTCCATATTTCAACACTGAAAGTACCAAAATTCTCTGCTATTGACACACTGCTGACTTTCAGCTGTATGCAAAATCAGGAAACGCATTGTACTTTTAATCTTTGTAGATGTAACAGAAAGACTGATCGATATGACTCTTCCCTGCTGCTACCACTAATTGCTGGTCTCCCAAACATCTGGAGATTGAAGCTTGAGAACCCGCTTTCTGGATTTCAACCTCTTCCTCCATGAGGGTACATAGAAAGAGGGAAAGGTAGTCCTCAGTTTACAAAAGTTCACTTAGTGTCCGCCTGAAGTTACAAAGGCACTGAAAAAGTGACTTATGACCATTTTTCATCATTGTGGCATCCCCATGGTCACACGATCAACATTGTCAGAGTAGGAATGCCTTTGTGTCTCCTCAACCCTGCCAATATCCAGTGGACTAATTAGAAGGAAAAATGTGCTTTTGTAAACACACACACATACACACACACACACACACACACAGAGAGAGAGAGAGAGAGAGAGAGAGATTCAATTGCAGATTCCTCCTTCTGCCCTCGCATGCCCTTTCGATATCATTTCTCTGTTTTTATTAAGATAGTAAAATAATCACCTTGCCATCGAACACTATCTTACTACTTCTCCTTTTCTGGTGAGCTGAAGTGTGAGGAACCAGATAGTAGAGAAATTGGGGAACTCCCTCGTAATCACCAGCCCATCATCTGTTCTCATGATCACATGCTGCTCCTTCAAAAACCCCGTGCGTTCAGCTTGCGTTGTGCATCGTGGTGATGCTGACAATGACTGTTGCAGTTTGGTAAGATACAAACCCTGAGCTTTTCCCCTTCTGTGTGTGTGGGAAAGGAAAATGTGCATTTTGTGGGTGGTGCTACCCATGCATCAATGTTTGGGAGGACCTGGAGATCAGCCACTGCTGAGAAACACCAGAGAGAAAGATATGAACCACATCCTAAATTCCCATACTGTAGGACAGATGAACAAATTAAGCATGGAGCCAAAAGAATGACTAATTCTGTAAGGAGTCCTCTGTTTTGTGTGATGGAAAACGGAAGCGGTCAGGAAGTAGATCAGGCCAGTGGGTAGACTCCTGGATGACTTACCGCAAGCATTAGGGATCTACATTTTGATTACGTAGACATGTTCAAATGGTATGGCTGGATTTCAGAAATAGGAGAGCACTTCCCATTCACTGATCTGTGTTGGAGATGCTGTGAAGAGCCAATGGGATCTTCTGAAGGTAGGAACTATGCTCTGTTGTGCTCTATTGATGTATCTGTCTTGGAGAACCTAATGAATCATCTACAGCAGGAGTCCCCAACTCCCGGTCCATGGACCAATACCGGGCCGTGGCATGCCAGCAACCGGTCCACAGAAACAAGCAAAGCCCCATCCACGGGATGCAGGCAGGACACAAAACCACCCACCCTCCGGTTTGTGGAAAAAAAGTTTCTCCACGGAACCGATCCTTGGTGCCCAAAAGGTTGGGGACCTCTGGTCTACAGGTCATCGTTTTAGAATTTCAGTGTAGGAAGGATAGAAAGCTGACCCAAATCTAGTAGATCAAGCACTATCAAAAGTAAGGCAGATGATTTCAGGGGTCAGAGCTGAGGAGAGGAAGGCCTGGCCCCATAAAAAAAAAACTCCTCAATCTTTGACATTCATTTTTCTATGTGGAAAAAAAGTATTCTGGAGAGAATGAATACTAAGCATAGAATGACTTTTTCCAGGAAATGTTGGTTTCTTATTCTGCATGGATAAAGGAACTCTGTATTGAATATATGCAGCCCTAGTGAGGGGTGGGATTTTAGAACATTGAATAATAGAGTTGGAAGGGACCTTGGAGGTCTTCTAGTCCAACCTACTGCTTGAGGGGAGATATCAATCCAGACAAATGGCTGTCCAATGTCTTCTTAAAAGACATTGGACATGTTAGCAGTGTTCCAATATCTCAGAGGCTGCCACAAAGAAGAGGGAGTCCAGCAATTTTCCAAAGCACCTGAAAGCAGGACAAGAAGCAACGGATGGAAACTAGTCAAGGAGAGAAGCAACCTGGAACTAAGGAGAAACTTCCTGACAGTTAGAACAACTAACCAGTGGAACAACCTGCCTCCAGAGGTGGTGAATGCTCCAACAGTGGAAGTTTTTAAGAAGAGACTGGACAGCCATTTGTCTGAAGTGGTATAGGGTTTCCTGCCTGAGCAGGGGGTTGGACTAGATGACCTCCAAGGTCCCTTCTATTATTATTATTATTACTATTATTATCATTATTATCATTATCATTTAAAACCTCCAGTGATGGAGCATCCACAACTTCTGGAGGCAAGAGTTTCCATTGATTAATTGTTCTCACTGTCAGGCAATTTCTCCTTAGTTCTATGTTGAGTCTCTCTTTAAATGATATTTCACACATTACTTCTTGTCCTGTCTTCGGGTGCTTGAAGAATAAGTCAACTCCCTTTTCTCTTTGACAGCCTCTCAAGTATTAGAATATTGCTGTCGTGTCTCCCCTAGTCTTTCTCTTCATTAGATTAGACATATTTAGATCTCTCAAAACATTCATTGTACGATTTAGCCTCTTTTTTATTATTTTGAAAGAGCTTTTTTATTTGTTTGGGTTTTGGAAGAGTCCCCAAACCCCAGATATGTTCCTTAAACAGAGCAGATGGCAGTTCTGATTCTAGGACAGAAAATGGAAGGCAGGCTTGAAGGGAAAACCGGGAAGAATTTCATTCAAGATTGAGAAAATGTTTCCAGCTTTTAGCCCAGTGGAAGCTTTTGTCATAGGCACCTCCAACAATTCCTATTAAGGACAGTCTTATTTGTTTCTGGTGATGTGCAACACTGATGAATTAATGGACTATATTGCCTTTTAAGGAAGTTCCTATGCTATAATGCGTATGCTGAAAGCATTACAAGAATCCTTTGTGCGTTTGACGCATCAGATTGACATGGCTAGTGTAGATCCTTCTGAGTTTTCCAGGTTTTCCATTAACAGAAACCGAGCAGAGACGGAAAAATATCCCTAGTGTATTTTTCCAGTTTTTATGCACATTCACTTCAATTTTTCTTTTTCCAAAAATTTTATGCAGGCACAATTAGTATAATAATATTTAATCTAAAAAACAACAACACCTTAACCCAAATTATAAAAGAGACCACCTCATTCTAAAAATACAAACTGAAAAGAAAAAAAATATCTTATATTTTATACTTATCAATAGTCCCTGGTTTAGCAATAAATTACTCCTGTAATATAATAAATTACTCCTCTAATATAATCAGTTCCAAATATTATTGCAGAATATCACAAACATCTCTGCAACAGTAAAACGTATTGCTGCCTCCTTTGATTGATAGAAAAGGTCACTTTTCCAAACAATAAATCACCTGTTCCAAATAGATGCCTAAGAAAACATGACATTTGCAGCCTTTGTAAAAAAAAAAAGCACAACAGAAAGTTTTGTGATGCTCAAAACACTAGCTCATTTATCACAATGCAGGTTTTTATGAGCCAATGTCTACAGTATTTCAGCTGACGTTTATGCCACGTTAACCTTGGATTTAACAGTGTCATGAGAGTCCCTTGTTTTTATATAAATATCATGTGTCTCAATTATATCCTGTCTTACCAGAATCCATCAAGCAGATTAGTGGTTGAACACCTGCTCATCTATGCATCCTGTGCATACAGGTAGTCCTCGATTTGCAATCACAATTGGGATCAGAATTTCCATTGCTAAGCATGTGCCCGACTTTATGACCATCTTGCCAGGGTTGTTAAGTGAATCACTGCAATTGTTAAGTGAATCACGTGGCCATCAAGCGAATCCAGCTCTCCCCCATTGTCTTTGCTTGTCGGAAGCCAAATGGGATGGTTGCAGAGGGTGATCACCTGCCCCCAGGGATGTTGTAAATACATCCTGGTTGACAATCACCCAAACTTTGGTCACGTGACAGTGGAGAAGCTGAGATGGTCGTACGGGCAAGGCCCAGTCATAAGTCACTCTTTTCAGTGTTGTTGTAACTCCGAAAAGTCTCTACACGAACAGTTGTAAGTCAAGGGACAACCTGTAGCCAAGTAGCAGATATTGCATTATTATGATTAAAGCAATTCCTGTGCAGGTTTTAACCAAGCTAAACCAAGGGAAATCGGAGAGCTGCTTTTCTGGTTGCAAACTGCCAAATCTTTGAAAGCGAGGTTGAAAGTTTGCACATGTTCAGTCGTTAGGTCAGAACTGAAGAAGCTTCTTGGATGAGAAGCGAAACGTCTTCAAGGAAAAGCAAAGAAAGTCCAGTTGCCTCTTGAAAAAGCACCTTGGTCCTGGATAACTGAGAACCTCCACAGACACAGCCGAAGCCCCTTTCCTTTCTCACATGTATTGTTTGGGATTGTTGTTCAGTCACTAAGCTGTGTCTGACCCTTTGCAACTCCATGGACCGTAGCCTCCTCCCCCGTCCTTCTGTGTCAGCCGGAGTTTGCCCAAATTTACCTTCATTGCATCAAGGACACTATCTACCCATCTCATCCTCTGCTGTCCCCTTCTTTTGCCTTCCATCTTCCCCAACATCAGGGTCTTTTGATTTGATCTCCAAGGGTCTCTCCAGAGTCTTCTCCATTACCGTAATTGCAAAGCATCAATTCTTCTGACACTCAGCCTTCCTTATGGTCCAACTCCCACAGCCAGGCGTTACTACTAGAAAACCACAGCTTTTACTATGCAAACCTTTGTGGTGCATTGGGACGCTCCACTGAATTGCAAATAACGGCTCAAGAGGGATTTTGTCCCTCTATCCTCCAAATTTGCCATTTGTTCAGGTTTTCCTGTAGTATCTCTTTAAATGTCTGAAAGAGGTACATGGATCTCATTCACACAATTAGTTTTATGCATTTCTCAACTTCCAGTCACCCCGTCTTCTCTGTGTCTATAATACAATCTTCTGTTCAGAAATAAGTTTTAGATGAACCTTGTGTGATGTGCTTTCAAGGAATTGTAGCAGCTTTCTCCAGCCTTCTGCCCTTCAGATGTTTGTTGACACAGTTCTGGGAAATGTAATCGCAAACATAATTGGAGGACAGATTGAAGATGGCTGAGAGACATGACAATGAATGTGGGAGACTCTGGTGTGAATTAAAACCCTGCAGAAGAACTAGGGTCAGGAAAATCCTCTAGAAAAAAATGATTGTTTAACATATACGTTGGAGGCCCAGTCACCTTACCAAAACTCTGCAAAGGCCTTCTGAGGAAATCCATATTTAATGGCACAGCAAAATGATTTAAACACACCCACCCACCCCCTCTTTTCCTTTTATAGATTTTAGTCATGCTGCATAATCTGTTTTTCTTAACTATTTTTGTTGCTTGGGTGTTTGTATTGCTTCTTGTCCTCCATTACATTTAGCTAGCATTGCAGGATGTTAGAACTCTTAAGGATTCTAAGCTTGTTTCTGATTCTTACTTTGCATTGTTTTTAAATCTAACTTTCTAAACATAAATATCCTCTGAATCCATTGAAGAAATCCTCCCATTTTTGGCTTCCCAACAGAATTCACTCCAGCTAGGGAAAGTCTGGATTGCCTCTAAAAAGCAAAGCTTCCTCAGCCTCGTGAGCTTTCAGATGCAGTTAGTTCTGGACTTACGACCACAATTGAACCCAAAAAATTTATGTTGCTAAGCGAAACTTTTGTTCAGTGAGTTTTGCCCCATTTTACGACCTTTCTAGCTCTAGTTGTAAAGTGAATTGCTGCAGTTGTTAAGTTACTAACATGGTTGTTAAGTGAATCTGGCTTCCCCATTGACTTTGCTAGTCAGAAGGTCACAAAGCGGACCCCGTTGGACACTGCGGTTGTCATAAATGCGAACCAGTTGCAAAGCATCCGAATTTTGATCCCATGACCAAGGGGAATGCTGCAACGGTCATAAGTGTGAAAAATGGTCATGTTTTTTTTCCAGGGATGTTGTAACTTTGAATGGTCACGAAAGGAACCATTTAGTCTATGTGGATTTTGATGCACAGAATTCTCAGCAATCGCACAGCTGGGAATTTCTGAGATGGGGATCTTAATAAATTACACGATGAAAGAAAACTTGCCTTGGATACTGCAGACGGAAGAAAGCGTTGCCTTCTCTTTTAAGAAGAAAGAACTTTTTTTTTTTTGGTCAGCAAATTCTTTTGTTAGCCCTAATCTTTATACACGTTTGTGCATGGGCGGGATTGGGGGAAAAAAAATAAACCAAAACACATTTCTTCCTATGCTCGACCAATCCTGGCTTCGAATGTATGAAAATTAAAATGTCTTTCCTTGACATTTTGTTGGGTCTGGTGCCTATGCAGTTTGTATGTTGTAAATATTAGTGCTGCCCAGAGGAACATCTGGTCTTCAGTAAGAAGAATCTATTCTGGCAAAGTTTTGGGAAGACGTGAGTGCATATTTTCTATGTGAGAGAGATTCTCAGAGGTTACTATGTAATGTTATTTGGGATATGAACTCTCGGTGTTGAAAAGCCTGAGAGACACATATATTGGTTTTTTTTAATGCAGCGTGAGAGTATCCCCATTACGTCTCCTCTTTTTCTTCCTTCGTCAACAGCAGGCTGATTGAGTAAAGATTTTCAGAGACCGTTTACCTCTTTTCACTGGATTTGAAACCCTTTCCCTGAAGAGTCTCCTCGAAAACAGTGCTCCTTTTTTATCCAAGGGGGAAAAAAATTTAGAGGCATCTCATTTAGCTTGTGGACTTCCTTGGGATCCAGTGATGGTGGTGCTTGTGGGGCTACTCTTTCTGCTTTTTGACATTCTGGGATCCAGAGCAACTAATGAATCCTTGAGAACTGAAGTTCTTGACCTCATGGCGGCATCTCGGCTAATAGACGGGTATGTGGGTCTCCTTCCTTGCAGACGTAAAACAGCAAAGCTATGATTTGACTAGAATCCTATTCTGATGAGGGTGTGTGTGCTGCAGCTCAGTGGTTAAGATGCTGGGCTTGTCATCTGGAAAGCTGGCAACCGGGGTTCGAGACCCCAGCACCACACAACGGGGTGAGCTCCCATTCCTTGCCCCAGTTCCTGCCCACCAAGCAGAGAATAGAATAGAATAGAATAGAATAGAATAGAATAGAATAGAATAGAATAGAATAGAATAGAATAGAATAGAATAGAATAGAATAGGAGTAGAGTAGAGTAGAGTAGAGTAGAGTAGAGTAGAGTAGAATAGAATAGGAATAGATTGTAGAATAGAGTAGAGTAGAGTAGAGTAGAGTAGAGTAGAGTAGATTGTAGAATAGAATAGAATAGAATAGAATAGAATAGAATAATTAGAATAGAATAGAATAGGAATAGGAATAGATTGTAGAATAGAATAGAATAGAATAGAATAGAATAGAATAGAATAGAATAGAATAGAATAGAATAGAATAGAATAGAATACTCAGGCAGGAAACCCTATACCATTTCAGACAAATGGTTGTCCAGTCTCTTCTTTAAAACTTCCAGTGTTGGAGCACCTCCAGTGTTGGAACAACTTCTGGAGGCAGGTTGTTCCACTGATTAATTGTTCCATTCCACTGATTCATTGTTCTAATTCTCCTGTCCTATCTTTCAGACACAACGATCTGCCCTTGAAATTAAGATGGTTATACCAGAACAAGCTAAGCACAATTGACTTGAGGAAACTCAGCACCACCAACACAAACATTGAGAAGCTCCAGGCTGGCCATGTTGGGGTGCAGGTAAGTGCTACCTGAGTCCCAAGGAAAAACTAGGGGCTAAGATACATGCCAGAATGGAGGTTGGTCAACAATGGTGAGAGCAGTGGTGAAAAATAAATGATGTTTCACATAATACAAGGATTGAAGTACTTCATTGAACTGATATAGCAGTTGCCACCTTTATTTTACCTGTTTATTAGATTTTTTTAGCCTGCCTTTATGATTTTTATAAATAACTCAAGGTGGCAAATATAGCTTATACTCATCCCTCTTTCTATTTTCTAAATTTTTGCAGTTTTGGTCAGTATATGTTCTCTGCGGTGCACAGAACAAAGATGCTGTACGTTTGACACTAGAACAAATTGATGTTGTCAAACGGATGTGTGAAGACTATGAAGAACTGGAACTGCTGACATCTTCAGAGGGTAAATTTTGTTTCACTTGCTCAATGAAAGAAACGTTAGACGAAAGTATAAGAGATAGGAAACATGCATCATTTTCCTGTTTTCATGAGAAACAACCTAATTGACATAACAGCATAAAGATACGTTTATCTGTAAGCTTAGAAATACTTAGCAATCTTGTTCTTCTACAATCCCTTCAGTTAATCATTAAAATGGATCTATTTACCGGGGGGGGGGGGAGTATCTGTAGGTTCTGAGGAATATCAAAAGAAAACTTTAGAACAAGGACAGGCAATATTTTTCTAAAAACCTCCCTGTGTCTGGAAGGAAGGAACATGTGCAGCCGAAAATTATAGCGTACAATTTTCATTTAGAGGAGATTAACATTATATCCTTAATTTTAAAGGTGCTAAGCCTTGCAAAGAGCTGCAACAGAAGGCTGAGTATGGATGTAAGGGTCTTGAACCACAGTTGCTTGCCTTTTCTTTAGGAGAAAAACTGTGGGGTGGAAATCACAACAACCCTTAGTTATTGTGGCTGTGGAGCATACTGGATGGATTTATTCATCTGAGCTAGAATGCAGACTATTGAAAAGGGTAAACAGAAGGAGAAGCAACATACAGGTAGTCCTTGACTTATGATGATAATGGAGACTGGATTTTCCATTTCTAAAGGACGCAGTTACAAAGTGCAACTGTGGGGGGGTAATCACATGACTGCAGGGATACTGGAGTAGCCAAAGTCTGAGAACTGACCGTAATCAGCATTTGTTCGCGGCCATCACAACTTCAAATGATTGCTGACTGAATGGTCATAAGTCAAGGCCAAGACAAATGACCGGCTGTCTGCAAGGGGTATAAATCCTTCCATTCCCCACCATCCAGTCAAAGCTGAAGAAGCTTCTTGGATGAGAAGTGAAACGTCTTCAAAGAAAAACAAGGAAGTCCAGCTGCCTCTTGAAAAAGCACTTTGGGGACAGTTGAATAGATAGGGAGAGCAACTCTACCTATGCTCCTTGTCCATGTGATGTGTTGAAATTCCAGGGGTGATGAACATCCTCTAATGCAGTCTTATGTTCCAATCAAGGCTGAAATTGTTGTGCTAGTTTTTATACAGGTAGTCCTCAACTTAGAACAGCTTGCTCAGTGACTATTCTAAGTTACAGCAACACTGAACAAAGTGACCTATGAGAATTTTTCATACTTATAACCGTTGCAGCATCTCCGTGGTTGTGTGAATTGCATTCGGGTGTCCAAGAAGTGGTTCATATTTATGATGGTTGCTGTGTCCCCCGGGGTCACATGATCTCGTTTGCAACTTTCTGACAAGCAAAGTCAATGGGGGAAAGCCAGATTCACTTAACAACCGTGTTGCTAACTTAACAACTGCAGGCATTCGCTTAACAGCTGTGGCAAGGAAGGTCGTAAAATGGGGCAAAAAACTCACTTAACACATGTCTGGGTTAGCCACAGATTGTCTGTAGACTGACTTGGCTGTGAAATTCTGGGAGTTGACGTCCACAAGTCTTAAAGTTGTCAAAGTTGGACACACCTGCTCTAAACTGTAGGTTTCCTCTGATGCTCTGTCTTTCTTTTTAATTAGAGGGCTCTCTTTCTGTTTCAATTCCAGGCATAGAGAATCTCAGCAACAATAAGATCGCCTGCTTGATCGGCATTGAAGGTGGCCATTCCATTGACGGCAGTCTGGCCACCTTGAGGATGTTCTATGAGCTGGGTGCTCGGTACATGACTTTGACCCACACTTGCAACACTCCCTGGTAACCAACAAACAAATTTTCTCTCAGAGACTCTGGATTGTTATGACAGCAGCCACAGTTGCTTTAGATAATATGGCGTGTATGTGTAGTTTAAGAAAATGAATTGCAGGTAATCCTTGACTTGCAAACATTTTTTTAGTGGCCATTTGAAATTAGAATGGCACTGAAAAATGGGACATATGGCCAGTCTTTGGTCAAGACTGGGAAATCAGGAAGTCCAGGCAGTTCAAAGGATTATATGAATTTATTGTATGCTAAAGCTCTCTACAAGAATCGGAATGGAATGGAATGGAATAGAATAGAATTACGAAAGAATGGAATGGAATGGAATGGAATAGAAAATAGAATAGAATTAGAATAGAATAGAATAGAATAGAATAGAATAGAATAGAATAGAATAGAATAGAATAGAATAGAATAGAATAGAATAGAATAGAATAGAATAGAATAGAATAATGGAATGGAATAGAATAGAATTCTTTATTGGCCAAGTGTGATTGGATACACAAGGAATTTGTCTCCGAGGCATAAGCTCCCAGTGTACATACAAGTGTATATACAAGCAACAGATGATAAATCATGATCATGATCATCATAAAAATACATTCATCATAAATCATAAGATACAACATTTAGTCATAAGTCATAAGATACTAAATAAGCAAAAAAACTTGAATCATACTAGGATACTAAACAAAACAATATAAATCATAAGATACAAGTAACAAAGTTATAGTCATAAGTAGATAAGGAGGTAGATAATAGGAAAGATAAGGAGAATAATAGGCCCTACTAGATAATTTGACAGTGTTTGGGGGAGTGATGGCCTGGGAGGTATATATTTTATTGAGTTTTTTTAACACAATATAGATCACTCAATAATTAGTAAACAGTGTGTTGTCTGGGTAACATTTGTAAAACAATCTTTAACAATTGATTTCTATAATCTATATTCCATATGTTAATTTTAGTTGATTTCCCCTTTCCCCAAAGTATCCTTCTTTGCAAACAATAGATTAATACAATTCTCACTATTCTGATAAATAACAGTTAAGTATATAGTTTTTCCAATATTCCTGGAAAAAAATCATATTAATATAATATTTCTTATTAGTCATCTTAGTTGCCTTATCATAAATCCTGTTACAGTCCTTATTTCAGTTTATTTCTGCCCCCCCCCCCCCAAGTTCTAGATATTCTTACTGGTGACAGTTTTCTCAACAATTGATTACATTTACATTGGTGGATTTCATTCTATTTTTCCTTTCCGAAAGAAATGGAAAAAACTGTCCTTGTATCTGGTTGTTTTGACGTGCATAGCCCTATAGCAGGGGTGTGCCGGCCCGCGGGCCAGATGCATCATGCAGAAGCTGCACCCATCCCATTGCTGGCAATGGAAAAAGAGTGCCGATACGTTGCGCAATGTCACATGATGTCAGGAGTTTGACATGTCTGCCCTATAGCATCATCTTGAGTGAAGAAGTTGAAACAGTTTACGTCCAGGATGTGAGGGGTCTGTAGATATTTTCACAGCCCTCTTTTTTGCTCGTGCAACATAGAAGTCCTCAACGGAGAGGAGGCTGGTAGCAATAGAATTACTAATGCTCAAAGCAAATTGAGGGTAAATAACAGTCAACAGAATTCAAGGTGGGCTGGACTTAGATCCCTTGCCCCAAGAGGCAAGTGGACTTTCTGGTTTTACTCTGAAGATGTTTTGCTTCTCATCCAATAAGGTTCTTCAGCTCTGACTGGATGGTTTGAATACCTTTACTTTGAATACCTTTCAACTTTTCACCTTGCATTGAATAAAAGTCCTTCTTTTTTGTTTATTTTCAGGGCAGAAACTTCAACGAAAGGCAGATACCATTTCTATCCTAATGTTAACGGCTTGACTCCTTTTGGCATCGTAAGAGAAAGTTCCTAAGTGAAACTTGGGAAGTGACTTGAATTGATAGTGAGATCTGAGGTTCTCATATGTAAGGGAGATCTGGGAATTAATCTACAAGGGTCATTTCTTGTATCTTGATGAGAATCCACCATAATCACCATTTAAATATGATGAAGATTGTGGCGATGATGGTGATTGTGGTGGTATATGCCATCAAGTTGTTGTTGAGTCTTAGAGAGTATATAAATAGATCTTCTCCATGAAGATCTATCCATAATCTGGTCTCCAAGACTTCCAACAGTGCATCTATCACCACATTACTGCCAGGTGTCCTCTCCTTCCTCTCTCCTTCCATCTATGCCAGCATCAAAGCTTTCTCCAGAGAACTAGGTCTTTGCATAATATGCAAAGTGTGATCCCAGTTGATTTGTTTGATGGTTTGTTGGTTGGCTGGGGAATTCTGGGAGTTGAAGTCCACAGGTCTTAAAGTTGCCAAGGTTGGACACTCCTACTTTAAAGAATTGTTCTTATTAACTGAAAGTCTCCTTGGAGAGATTGTATATCCTGAAAGGCAGGATGTAAATAATTTTAATTGAGAAATAAATACATTCTTGAGGTATTGGTTGCATAGTTACCTGGAATTCATAGCAGAGTACCCATTCCATTTATATCTAGGAAACATTTTTTATTCTTCTCTTTAACCAAAAGAGATCCAAAATACCTCATTAATATGAAGTAGTTCCTGTCTTCAGACTTACAATTTATTTCATTGTTATTTGAAGAAAAGTTAAGCCCAATCTTCTATTGAGTTAGGGATGTGGTGGCTCAGTGGGTTAGGATGCTGAGCTTGTCGATCAGAAGATCGACAGTTTGGTGGGTCGAATCCCGAGTGCCGTGTAACAGAGTGAGTGCCTGTTACTCGTCCCAGCTTCTGCCAACCTAGCAGTTTGAAAGCACGTAAAAATGCAAGTAGAAAAATAGGGACCACTACAGTGGGACGGTAACAGCGTTCCGTGCGCCTTTGGCGTCTAGTCATGCCGGCCACATGACCACGGAGACGTCCTCGGACAAGCGCTGGCTCTTCGGCTTTGAAAGGGAGATGAGCACCGGCCCCTAGAGTCGGAAACGACTAGCACGCATGTGCGGGGGAACCTTTACCTTTACCTCTATTGAGTTAAAGATAAATTATTCCTTCTCTCTGGCATCTTTCTTCTTCCACTCTTTTTGCCAATTATTGATTCTCCAATTTCTTCCACATTCCTTAGCAAACTTTATCCTAACTCAGTCTTCCCCAACCTTCTAGTCTCCAGAAATGGTTGATTCCATCAGCATTTTTTCTTGTAGAAGAAGATTGGCAGATTGGCAGAAGATGCCAATCTTGACCATCTTGATTGAACATGCTGAGTGGCTTTAGAATTTCTTCCTAACAAGAAAATGGAAGACTTGAGTTGGAGATGTGTTGGTTAGTTGGGAGAAAACTTTGAACAGCACTCAAGAAATGAACATTTTACTGTGATTTGGGGGAGGATGGTCAGGGTCCCAGCTTTGTGGGCGAGTGTGTCTCTGTGTCTGTGTACCACAATAACTGCTGTATTTTCTCCAGGAAGTGGTGAAGGAGATGAATCGCCTGGGGATGATGGTAGACCTATCTCACACCTCTCATGAGACAGCAAAAGCTGTTCTTAGGGTATCCAGAGCACCTGTCATTTTCAGCCATTCTTCTGCCTATTACATCTGCCGCCACTCCAGGAATGTTCCAGATGACATTCTCCAAAAGCTTGTGAGTCTTGTTTTCCAGATCGTGCACTAAAGGAAGGTCTCCCTCAACCAGAGACCCTTTAATGTCCTGGACTCCCATTATTCCTGGTCACCTAATTTGCATTTGGTGGATTACATTGTTTACAACTCAGTGGGTTACATTGGGTTACAACCACTTGGGTTACAACTCAGTGGGTTACATTGGGTTACAACCACTTGGGTTACAACCCAATGGGTTATATTGGGTTACAACAATTCAGGTTACAACCCGATGGGTTACATTGGGTTCCAACCACTTGGGTTTCAACCCAAACATAGGGTTCCAACCACTTGGTCTTTCTAATTTTAGATAATGCTTAAGGTTGATGCAAGACTAAAAGGCATTCCTACTAAGATGGCTGATGGTAGAGCAGGGATCTCCAAAGTTGGCAGCTTTAAGACTTGTGGACTTCAATTCCCATGTCTGCCTGTAACTGAAATCCACAAGTTGCCGCGTTTGGAGACCCGTATGGTAGAGAGAAGTGGTTTGCTTTGCAACATGCTTACTTCTCTAATGAGGTGGGGCAGGGGGCCTTGATAGGTATCAAGAGAGACACAGCCATCAGAACTGGATATTTGACTAATTTTTTCCCTTGTTTTAGAAAGAGAACCATGGAATTATAATGGTGACGTTCCCTGTGAAGTTTTTGGCCTGTGGAAATAAGTCAGTTAACATCTCAACTGTTGCAGGTTTGCAAACATTGTACATGTAGTCCTTGACTTACAACCGTTCATTTAGCAAAAAAAGTGACTTACAACCAATCCTTGCGCCTAAGATCATTGCACCATCTCCAGAGTCATGTGACCAAAATTTGGGCACTTAACAACTGATATGTATTTACAATAATTGCAGCATCCTGAAGCCACGTGATCACCATTTACGACCTTCCCAGCTGGTCTCTGACAAGTAAAGTCAATGGGGGAACTTGGATGAAGCATTGTCAGGTGCAAAGAATCAGGATCGTTTGTGTAGTTGGCTGCAGAAATGATTTATTCAAGCCTATACACAAGAATCTGGTACACTAATGGTCAGCACCAAATTGGCACTAGATTAAGGCCAATGAAATTCAAGGAGGACTGGACTTGTTTGTGGCAACATAACAGCAATAGCATTTAGACTTATATACAGTGCTTTGTCTGAATTGGTATAGGGTTTCCTGTCTGAGCAGGGGGTTGGACTAGAAGACCTTCAAGGTGCTTTCCAACTCTATTATTATTATTATTATTATTATTATTATTATTATTATTATTATTATCATCATCATCATCATCATCATCATCATCATCATCATCATCATTATCATCATCATAGTTGGGTAAATTATGCAGTTCATTGTGTTGGGTAGACTAAACAGAATGAGAATTAAATTTGGGGTGGTCCTCTTTTTTGAAAGTACCTCATGGAGAGAAGGCCACCATCTTTTCTAGCTATCAGCCCTTCAAGATAGACCAGTTCAGGAAACAGGCTCCACCAGGATTATTGGAACTCAGTTTGTTTTTTGAAGGGTTTTATAACAGAACTTTGAAAGCCTGACAGAGGTTCTATCTCTCCCTTATAGCAAAAAGAATCAAGGTGAGGCAATCTTGAGCTTCTTTCTCATTCCCTTCTCTCTTCTGGAGCTAAGCTAGTGGTTAACCTAATAGGTGTTGAATTCCTTCCTCAAGATCATCCCTACAGTAGGGGAAGGAAACTTCAGGGAAAATGGAGATAGCGCTTAGACTTATATATCGCTTCATAGTGCTTTTACAGCCTTCTCTAAGTGGTTTACAGATTCAGTATATTTGCCCCAACAATCTGGGTCCTCATTTTACCGATCTCGGAAAAGAGGGAAGGCTGAGTCCGCCTTGAGCTGGTTAGGATCGAACTGTTGGCAGTGAGTAGTGAGTTAGCCTGCAATACTGCATTCTGACCACTGGGCTACCATGAAGTCTAAACTGATGATGTGTTTTACTCTGCCCTCCAGCTCTACCTGGTCCTCTCTTATAAGCATTTCCCCTTTCTCCTGGCTATGTACTGATGCTATCTCATCTTCTTTTTTTGATGGAAAAAAAATTCCAGATCACTTTGACCACATAAAGGAAATTGCAGGTTCATTTTCAATAGGAATTGGCGGTGACTATGATGGAAATTCACGGTTAGTATGTGGATACCTTATTGTTTGGTGATGTGCAAAACTTTTCCATTTCAAACTATTAGGGCTTGAAATGTATTTCATATTCAAAACAGGCTGTTTCAGTCCTTTGAGAAGTGTTTTGAACTCAAAATAATCCCATTTTCTGAGCCCTAAAGACCTCAAGCAACATTTGAAGGGGCCCGGTTCAAAAGCCAAAGAATTCTTTTGAAAAGAAAATGGAGTTTTTCATATTCAAAAGTGCTCACATTTGAACGTTTTTGCACATTGTTGTCATGTATTTCACGAGGGTGTGGATGTATGGAAACCTTAAAGAGGTTCTCCAAACTGCCACTTTTAGCATGCCCAGAGAGATTTAATATTTTTAGTTTGAAAATTATATTAGCTGTATTTAACGGATATCCTTTTAATTAATTTAATTTAAGTGAAATGACACTTGAAAAACACATTGCTTTCTCCTGGTGCCCTCCATTTTGGGAAACTTTGCCTCCAAGGCTGCCAAGCTGACTGAAATCTTCAGTCCCCAAAAGAATTCAGAATCCCTGTGGTGTCTTTGATTCTTTAAGCAAAGTTATACCATCAGAGAAAAACATGTGCAGCTCAAGGTTGAACTGTGAAGTCCTTGATATCTATGGAGATTCTCAATCCTCCAGGTCAGGGTTGTCCCAAACGTGCTTTTTCAAAAGGCAACTGGACTTTGTTTTTCCTTGAAGACGATTTGCTTCTCATCCAGGAAGCTTCTTCAGTGGGGTCCTTGGTGCTCTCCGAACTTGACAGTTTGCTTGC
This sequence comes from Vipera ursinii, assembly GCF_947247035.1. NCBI lineage: Eukaryota > Metazoa > Chordata > Lepidosauria > Squamata > Viperidae > Vipera > Vipera ursinii. Next base: position 7,773,589 of record NC_139520.1, read on the forward strand.
AGATGTTTCGTTGCCCAACTATGTAGCATATTTGCTCTCTGTTTCTATACAGTAGCTTGTCCTGCCAGTGTTGGCGGGAGCGGTACTTCCTTGTTTAAGGAGAACACAATACCCTAAGCAAGCAGGTAGCCCAATCAAGCAAGGAGAAAACCACATACATACATACATACTCCATCACTGGTGGCAGGTCAAGCTACTATACACATATATAAACAGGGAGCAAAGCCTACAGATGCTAGCTGTCAATGCTGCTAACATCCGATGTTCTTGCTTGAAAACATAGAGAGATGTAGCCTTTCTTTAACTCGTTTATTACTTTTAGAGCTAGAATTAGTGGACGCTGGGGGGAGTAGGGAGAATGTATCTCAAGACTGTTTGTAATAAGACAAGATAAGAATTTGGCCGGTTGTTAAACAGGAGGGAAAGTTTGCATTTTAAACTGATTGGAGAATGTGATTTACGGTGTTTAATTAAGGGAGGGAATCGTGCTTGATACTATACGTTCAGGGGAGGAGAATTCAGATCTTGTCTTCCAATATGTAAGTGCCATATTAAAAGATCCTTTAAGGTAAACAATGCCTTGAAGTTCTTTGAAGTACTGCATTTGTCAGAACCATGACACTAGCACTTATGATGATTGGGTAATGGAAGGTCTGCAGGCAGACAACCAAACTCAGAGATCACCAAGGACTCCAAAGGTATAAAAAAGATGAGCTAAAAAAAAATCTTTTCCTTCCTTCACAGAGAGTCATTTGGCTTGCCTTGACCATTTCCTAATGCATATTTCCATTACCACCAGTTGCAGCAACTTATGTTGTAACCTCGGACTTCAAAGTAGATGGGTCTGCTTGGTTTAGCCTGACCATTATGAGCAAGGAGCGCCTCATTTTAGGAAGCAGGTGCAAAGGGATGCGTTCTGACCTCTCCCCATCCTTCTGAGCCTGTGGGTTGCCTTGCATTGGCTGTTTGGCCTAGTGGTCTCTCCTAATTTCACATAGGCTGTGAAGCTGGGAAAGAGCTTTGACCACTTAGGCAAAGAATAGGACCAGCAGATCTAAGCTACAAAATTCCAGCTGACCGTTTGATAGAAGAAAGCTTTCATTCTGTTGGTTATCAGGTTCTTGTGACACCTAGCTGTCCTATTAAGGAGGTGTCCTTTCTCAAATTAAATAGCAAGCTTTGTGCATGCTGGCACTCTCCAGAATAAACGATGAGTAATAGCTAAGCAGGATTGTACATGTATGACAATCAATTATTGACTGTGACCGTCTACATCTTATCTTCAGTCTTGAATTAATATTCACCTACTGCTTTGATAGCTTTTTGTATCCGGGAAAGTATATTTTGTCCTTGCCACCCACAGGAAAGATATGGGCTACTTATAGCCTTGCTGCAACACTTTCCAAGAAAATCATTAACTGGATGGTAGTTTCACGGTATAAAGATGTTGTGCAGATTTTTAAACCTCTGTAAAAATGGCCTAGTTTTACCCAGAAGGGACCCTTCATATTTGGTCTAATCTTTCTAAAAAACATTTAGGTCTAATAAACTATTCCATAAAGAAACATATCAAGCAGTGCAATTGGTGAAATTCTTGGAATTTCCCAGGTTTTTTTTTTACAAAAATATAGATTTATAAAAAGCTTGTGAGTCTCTCATGAGCAGCCATTTTACTGGTAGCAAAAGCTGACAATGAATTTTCTTAGTTCCTAATCTGGCTGTGGTTTTGTTAAGAAATAGACATTTAGATTGTGCCGCTCCTGTCTTGACTGACAGATTTCCTCAGGGACTGGAAGATGTTTCAAAATATCCAGACTTAATTGAAGAACTGCTGAAGAGAGGTTGGACCAAGGAAGAACTTCGTGGGATTCTGAGGGAGAACTTGCTTCGTGTTTTCAAAGAAGTAGAAAATGTAAGGGTTTCCCGTTCGGTGACAACTGATTTTTAGCTTTGCTCTTTCGTCATATTAATGACTGATGGCAGACATCCCTAGGGATCCTGGAGTCCAGGTGTGACAATTTTAAATTGTCGATCAACATCATGAAATGCTGCTGTCAGACCTGCCCCAAAACAACCATTTAGGAAAGCAGACTCTCGACTCCAGTTGATTGAAGTGAAAAGAACTTTAACTAAAGTTGTTGGTCGCAGGAAGGGGAGGTGGAAAGTGGAGTTCCTGCTCACTGGTACAAAGAGCCAAACCCAACATTTCCCCATCCTTCCCCGCAATGTCTGGTCCATTGCCACCCAATCCAGGATCCACCCCGATGTGGGAAACTCTGGGTTGTTTAAGCTGCTGGAATTTCACACCCAGGACAAGTGGGCTTGAAGATGCCCAGTGTAAGTGGTACAGACAGCTCTGGTCTTCTTCACGTTAGCTCCCACTCCCCATTTCCCACCATTAGGTACACAGGTGTGGGTTGCCCCAATTGCCTCCCCCCTCCCTTCCCTTTTGATGGTATGAGATGCCAGCAAGGCGCCAGGTGGACAATGGAGATCCTGATAGCTACTTCTCTTGGTTCAAGGATCACCATGAGCTTGACCTGAGCCTAGATCTAGAGCCTTGGTGGTGAACCTTTGGCACGCGTGCCACAGGTGGCACGCAGAGCCCTCTCTGTGGGCACGCGCACTGTCGCCCCAGCCCTAGGCCTTTAACTGGGTTTTATAAAACCTTTTCGCTTTAGGCCTCCGCCGCCATGTGCAAAAAAAAAGGTTCAATCAATCAATTTCAACTTCTTGGGAAAAAAAGATCTCGCAAAGTTGGAATTGATGGATTGAACTTTTTAGTCCCACCCAGTCTGCCGTTACCACTGCAGCCACACCTACCCAATGGGCCACACCCACCCAATGGGCCACACCCACCCAATGGGCCACGCCCACCCGGCACCTGACGATACATAAGTGGGTTTTGGGTTGCAGTTTGGGCACTCCGTCTCTAAAAGGTTCGCCATCACTGATCTAGAGTGACCCCAAACAGTGAGATGGATGGTATACCAATTTAATAAATATGATTTCAGATGTTTGCATTTCATACAAAGGGGATTTGTGAGTTTGGCCCTAACTCTGAACTTCTGAACTAGGTGAAGAAGAGCTGGCAAGGGAAGGCAAGTGAAGTGGAAATCCCGCTTGAACAGGTGAATCAAACCTGTCGCCTGGAGCTGAAGCCTCCAACCTCATCAAGGAACAGCTCCTGCAGGCTGCTTTGCATGGGGCTACTCAAAAGCCTTGTATACACTATAGGAATGTACATGATGTTGCCCTGAACTTGATTCTGACAACGGCGCCAAGGACGGATGCTTCCAAAGTTAAGATAGAAACGAAGAACAACACTACTCATTGTCACAAAGTCTGGAACAGCCAATGGTTCCTGCTTCATTTGCACAACGGTGCTTTTCCAAGAGGCAACTGGACTTTCTTGGGGTTTTTTTCCCCTTGAAAACATTTCACTTCTCATCCAAGAAGCTTCTTCCGTTTATGGATGAGAAGTGGGATGTTTTCAAAGGGAAAAACTAAGAAAGCCCAAATGCCTTTTGGAAAAGCACCTCTGGGGCAACCGTGACCTGGAAGAATGAGAATTTTTACAGAATGAGAAGATTTTGGGGATGCGAAAAGAAAAGCTGCCCAAGCAGAGCCATCATTTCCATTAACATCACATGTGGTACCTACATGCTCAGTTCAGAATGAAATTCAGTCATATTCAATAACTCACAGCACATTCTAGTGATATTTAATTCCTGTTAAATCCTGTGGAACTTCCTTCTTCAATTAAACATGAATGGGTTAGTACTGTGAATTTCTTATTCTTTGGTTACTTCATGTGATGGCATAGGAGTCTCCCCATGAGAGACAATGCTGTGAAAAAGTTTACAGGTAGCCCTCAACTTACAACAGTTTGTTTAGTGATCATTCGAAGTTGCAATAACACTGAAAAAAGTGACTTAGAACTGTTTTTCACACAACCGTTGCAGCATCCCCATGGCCACGTGTTCAAAATTCAGATACTTGGCAACTGATTCATATTTATGACCATTCCACAGTGGCCTGGGGGTCATGTTTTGTGACCTTCTGACAAGCAAAGTCAACGGAGAAGCCAGATTTACTAAACCATCGTGTAACTAACTTAACCACTGCAGCAATTCACTTAACAATTGTATCAAGAAAGAGCACAAAATATTGGGCAAAACGCATTTAACAACTGCCTTGCTTAGCAAAAGAAATTTTGGGCTCAAATGTGATCATAAGTTGAGGACTACCTGTATTGCAGATATTTGAAATGAAGTATGTTGGAACCCTGAAAATAGACATAGATATACAGTGGGTTAGGACGCTGAGCTTGTCAATCAGAAGATTAGCAGTTTGGCGGGTCAAATCCCGAGTGTCATAACATCTGTTTTTGTGAACCAGATGATCAATAGGCCAAAATTTGGAGATTGCTTGGATGGAAAAGCCAGGATAAGTTCTTTCAAGTTCTCCTTATCTCTATTTATATAGTTAATGTTCTATTAGTTTTTGAAAGTACAGGGCTTTAATAGTTTGCTATTAGCTGCTTGTTTATACATACCAATTTTTATTAGCTTATAATATACGATGCAATCCAAATGCAAAGTAAATAGCGGGAAAGATGAGGAAGGGAAAAGGGAGTAGAGAAATGAGGTAAGGGAGAAAAAAAAGGCGGGGGAAGCATTGACTTCCGGCTTCTTTTGGTGCAATTGTTGTGATTCAGGGTCAGCCTGTGGGTTCGGCAGTTGGGTCGGACGACTCAGAGGAGGAGGAGGGGGGTGTTGAAGACCTTGCTGAGGGGGTTGAAGATCTTGCTGATGAGAGCCCTCAGCCAGGCCCCTCCCACTTGGTCACCACGGAGACCCAGCTGTGTGAGCCTGACAGCGTGGATGAAGATGACCACAGCTGGCCCTGTTCAAGGACGCAGGAGGCAGTCAATTAGGAGTAAACAGAGGAAGGCAATGGGGCACCTTGGAAGGAGGCAGAGAGAAGCCATGCCCTGAACTCTATATAAGGGGAATGTGTGGGGAGGGCTGGTTTGCTGAAGGCAACCGCTTGGATAGTTCGTGTTTCTTAAAGCTCCTGTTTCTTGGTTCGTGTCTTGTTTGTTTTTGTAGCTATAAATTTGGCAGGCATAATTCCAGCCTCTTGCCGTTTGTAAAGGGGTTGTCCCTGCCTTTTCTGCAGGGCCGGTAGCAGGCTGGTACAGAACAGCAATAGAGCATCAACGTCAAACCTCAACTTTTTCCTTTTTACAAAATAATATAGATTAGCCATTTCCATAACATCAAATCCATCTCACTGGTAAAGGCCGCAGTCAAAATTTCATTTTTTTTTTGCCCACCTCAAACACCAAAATCTAGAAGCGGTTTCCACGTGGTCATAAAATTATTTGTATTTTAACCAAGACAGACAGTTTAGCCATCTCTGCTAGCTCCATCCGTTGTTGTAACCATTCCTCCGTTGTGGGAATTGACGGAGTCTTCCATTTCTGAGCATAGAGTAATCTTGCTGCTGTCAACGTACATAACATCGAAGTTTCAGATTTTTTTCCCCAACATTTAGAAAACTAAGAGAAAGAAAACCTGAGAAGAGAGGGGAAAACTGACTTCTTGCATTTTTCAGTACAGTAAGATCCAAAAAACTGCAGCTTCAACCTTTCGGTTTACACTTCGCAGTGTTAATGAGAAAATCTTTCTAATCATCACAACCTAAAACCTTTTCATTCCACTCAAACAAAAATCCCAGAAGCTGTTTCCAAGTAGGAATAAAACTAAATAAGGGGTCCTCGGTGGTCTCTGAGCTTGGTGGTTTTCTTGCAGACATTTGATTACCAGCCTAGATAACATTTTCAGTGCACTGATGATGTTACCTGGGTTGGTAATGAAACGTCTGCAAGAAAACCACCAAGCTCAGAGAGCAGCAAAGAGCCCTCATTTCAGCCCTGAGCTATAAATATTCTCTTTTATTGAAAACTAGATAAATTCTTCCCTTTAACCAAAACAGTCAGTTTTGCCACCTCGGCTAACTCCATTAACTAGGACAATTTTAACCCTACTAGTTTATGTTCACCCGTATACATCCTTTGCTTCATGCTAAGCCCTGAGTCCTTCGGGAGAAGGGCGGTATACAAATAAAATTATTATTATTATTATTATTATTATTATTATTATTATTATTATTATTATTATTATTTTTATAGGTTTGCATAACTCAGCTTGAATACCCAGTGGCTCAGGCTTATTCACACATCTCTCTAAACTATAATATGGTTTCTTTGGATTTAATTTAGTATGTTGTGCGAATCCAGTGATTATGATTTGTATGTGGAGAGACCTGGCCCATAGAATCGGCAAGAGTCGGACCCGTCTGAATGGATAGCATCACTATCATTTGTACATCATACTTACAGGTTAACGTGATGCAAGAAACCATCCACTGTGGTGGTTTGTTCAACAAGCCTTGATTAAACCATGAATTAACAGACTGTATGAATACAGTAAGTGGGAAATGCCTGAGATCTTTCAGTAGGATATTTAATTTAAATGTTGTTCTGGCTTCCTTTAGAATAAAATTGGCATTATTACTTGTTACACATCAAAGAACTACACAATAGCACAAATAAGCAGAAAAGAATCAGGTCTTTGACTGGAGATGTGAGTTGAAAATGTGTTGTCCAGCCAGGAACCAAGGAAAGGGATGTTGTAACACTAAAAGTAAACGTTTCCCCTGTGCAGTTGTGTCTACACAAGCGGTGTTCACCTTCGTTTCTTAGCTGAGGGAGTTGTCCGAGGACACTTCCATGGGCATGTGACCAGCATGGCTATATGCTGAGGCACACAGAACGCGATTACCTTCCCACCGAAGTGGTACCTATTTATCTACTCACATTTGCACGCTTTCGAACTGCTCTGAGCTCCCGTTCCTTGCCTCAGCTCCTGCCCACACACTTTTCTTGTTAATGTTTGGAAATGGGAACATTGCAGGTGTGAAAATGCCCCTAGTCAGGTCTTAGTTTCATATAGTGTAAGTAGGAGAAACTGTTGCAAAAAGTCACATACAGGACACTACTTTTGCTAATGCAGTCCAGCAGGGCTGAAAAAAACCCCATAATAATTCATTGAGTTAATTAGTCTGAAAGTCATTTACTGGATGGTAGCGCCCTCTCGTGGATTTTACTAAATAATTGTTCTGTTGTGTTCTATATCTATATATCTACTGTATAACTATATTCTATCCTATATCTACATGATATCTACATTCTATCCTATTCTATCCTATCCTATATCTGTATTGTATTGTATTCCATTCCTATTCTATTCCATTCTGTTCTGTTCTGTTCTGTTCCATTTCATTCCTATTCTATGTTATCCTATCCTATCCTATTATTTCATTCATGGTTGCTGGAATTGGGTATGTCTAGTCTAATGAAGAGAAGGACGAGAAGGGACATGATAGCAGTCTTCCAATATCTCAGGGGCTGCCCCAAAGAAGAGGGAGTCAAGCTATTCTCCAAAGCACCTAAAGGCAGGAAAGAAGCAATGGATGGAAACTAATCAAGGAGAGAAGCAACCTAGAACTAAGGAGAAACTTCCTGACTGTTAGAACAATTAACCAGTGGAACATACCCAATTCTTGCAACCGTTCTTCATATGTTTTAGACTTCAGTCCCCTGATCGTGTTACTGCAATAGCTTTTTTTTATATTCATCTCAGCTCCTTCCCAGCATAACAAAAGTGGAGGGGCAGAAGATTCATGGTGGAAGTACCCTTACTCCCCCACCCCAGTTTCTGCCTGAGCCCGTGTTGAAGCTGGGAGGAGAATGTCTTGCTCAATCCTTTCTGAGAAAGTTCCTCTTTTGGGCAATAACACAGAGTTGCTACATTGCAAAGTTTATTTCTGAATTGAGCGATGACCTTTTGTTAGGGGGGCCTTCAGCTGAGTCTCTGGGGAAAAAGCCGGCAATATGTTTGGTCACGTTCTTGTTTTTCTCCCTCCTCTTTAGAAAGAAGGAGCTTCCTACACGTTGTTCAATCAAAGCTCGTGGAGTTTTGTCAGCTCTCCATTCTCTAGGTTGGCTGCCTCTGTCTCCAGATTCAAATCAGAGTGTGGTTTCAACATTAAAGCCCTAAACCAGGCCTCTTCAAACTTGGCCCTTTTATGACTTGTGGAATTCTGGGAGATGAAGTCCACAAGTCATAAAACGGCCAAATCTTCTTCCAGGTTGGCCTACCAAAGGATGTGAGGTATGCCTCTACCAGGGGGGGGGGAACCTTTTCTGTGGTGGTAGCCCATTTGCAGAGCCAGTGTGGCCTAGTGGTTAAGGCATCAGGCAGAGACTGGATGACTGGGAATTCTAATCCTGCCTTGGGCATGAAGCTAGCTGGGTGACCTTCAGCCAAACATTTCCCTTTTTTCCAGCCTGTTTTCCATTTTCTTTGACTAGTGATCATTCAAGCAGCGAGAGCCGGTTTGGTGTAGTGGTGAAGGCACCAGGCTAGAAACTGGGAGACTGGGAGTTCTAGTCCTGTCTTAGGCACGAAACTAGCTGGGTGACCTTGGGCCAGTCATTCTCTCTCTCTGCCCTAGGAAGGAGGCAATGGTAAACCACTTCTGAAAAACTTTGCCAAGAAAACTCCAGCGATGTGCCCCGGCAGTCTCTGAGAACTGGACACAATTGAATGGAAGAAATATATATATATATATATATATATATATATATATATATATATATATATATATATATATATATTTGCAGAATTCCTTTCCCATTCTTGTCCCTAAGGCATGCCTGGCTGAGGAATTCTGGGAGTTGAAGTCCACAAGTCATAAAAGGGCCAAGTTTGAAGAGCCCTGATTTAAGGTATCAAACATCTTGTGCACAACTTGAAAACTTGAAAACTCATCTCCAAAATCAACTTGAAGAAAAGACGCCTTCAAGTTTACAAGTTGTGCAGAAGACGTTTGATACCTTAAATCAGGGTGCCTGGCTGAGGAATTCTGGGAGTTGAAGTCCACAAGTCATAAAAGGGCCAAGTTTGTAGACCCCTGCCCTAAGGCAAGATATTTTCTAGCCTTCTTCCCTAAGTTTAATCCGGCTTGTAGGGACCAAGATTTGGGGGTTCAGAAGCAGTATGCAAGCCCATGGGCCAATGAACTTATTCCAAAAGTTTTTTTTCTTTCTTTCTTTCTTTTTTAACTTACATACTTTTACAAGTTTGAAAAACAAAACAGAAAAATGCAAAACTAAATCAAATGGCTACAAAGGACTACCAAAAAAACCCCAACACAGTTGAGAAATAAATATAAAATGTATACGAATCAATAATAACAAAAGGGGAGGGGGAGAAAAACTGCAGTCTAAACCTATCGGTAACAAGTGCTCAACCCAACGTGAAAAATTCAGGATGTACCCAAAAAGAAGACACTGTGGTTGTCAAACACAATGAAATATAAGCCGATGGGAAACAGGTTGCATCGTTTTATGGCGAGCAGCAAAAATTACCTTCCCGAAGGGAAGAGTCAGTGCCATTTCAGCCTGTTTAACTGTGTGAACCCAGAAAATTTGGAGTAATCGGATTAATGATGGCCAGGCAAAGTCTGCCAAGGTCTTAAGGCATTACTCACAATCAGAGTCCCTACACAGTCTGCCTTGGCGATTTACAGCATGAGGAAGGAAAGTTGTATTCAGCTTCCTTTTTCGTTTCTTAATAAAAACCAGGCTGCTGCTCTTGAAACAGCCTAGGAGCAGCTGAGCAACAACAACAAAAAAATATCTTGCATTGTTCACTCAGCTTGGCTAAGCCATCCATCCTGTTCCTGTTAATGACATTTATTAGAAGCACTGCCTGCATCCCAGAAAATGGGAATAGGAGCCAAGAGCCCCGTATTTCTCCATTCCAACCTGTCCCAAATTTGTTTCCCTCAAAGTATGAAGAAAAACCTCTTTCAAGTTGAGTTCTATATGATGACTGCATTGATGCAGGATTTGACACATTATTATGGCTTGCCTGTGTGTGTGTGTGGTGCAATGGCTCAGAGGTTAAAGATGCTGGGCTTGTCAGCTGGAAAGCTGACAGTCCAAGTTAAAGACCCGAGCACCCCGTGACAGTGTGTCCTCTCCATGCCTCAGCTCCTGTCCACCTCGCAGTTCGAAAGCATGCAAATGCAAGTAGATAAATAGGTACTTCCCACTTCAATGGGAAGGTACAGTATTCCATGGGCCTTGGCATATAAACATGCTGGCCACATGACCATGGAAGAATCTTCAGACAACACTGTCTTTCTCTGCTAAAGTACACCACTCCTAGATGAGCACCATCCCCCTAGAATTGTATATGGGTGGGCAGGGGAAACCTTTATCTTCATCTTGTGATTTGCCGTTGGATACTTCTGGAATTGTTTTTCCCCAATTTCATAGGACTTCCATTCAATACAAGAACAGCCTCCAGGCATGGCTTCCATATGCTATCGTCTACTGCTGGAAATTTCCCCCCTCCCTTCCATTCAATCATGACCGATTCTCAGAAACTGTCTGGATGAAACCCTGCAGTTTTCTTGGCGAGGTTTTCTAGAAGTGGTCTGCCATTGCCTCCTTCCTAGGGCTGAGACAGAAGCCTGGCTCAAGGTCCCCCAGCTGGCTTTGTGCCTAAGATGAGACCAGAACTCATGATTTCTGGCTTTGTAATCTGATGCTTTAATCTATCAAGGTCCGACTGATGAACCCAACTGAGCAAGCACTGTTGAGACGATCCAATCTCTTAATGCAAAACTTTATTGAGTACATCATGTCAGCACAGATGAAAGCAAAACCAGCTCTGGTTATTTCCCATGCAAACCACTATAATTAAAGTATAGAATTCTCCCTCCCGCTATTAGTGCAGGTCACCTTGTCCAATCAAGTGTCAAAATATTGTTATGAGAAAGTGTCTCTGTGGGTTGGCAAACACCTGCTGAGACGTCCTTGGTTCATACAGGCTGACTGGAGCCTGCATTCCATTCCCCCATCTCCTCCCCCCTACTGTATTGACCAGCTGAGAAGCAATAATAGTGGCAACATCATACACACGCTTCGAGCTTGACATAATCACCCCAGTACACAAACTGGCTTTCTCAGTGACAAATACCCGGACGAGTCCTGTAGTTGTCTTGGCAAGATTTTCAGAAGTGGTTTACCATTGCCTCCTTCTTTGGGCAGAGAGAGCATGACTGGCCCAAGGTCACCCAGCTGGTTTTGTGCCTAAGAAAGGACTAGAATTCCCAGTCTCCCAGTTTCTAGTCTGGTGCCTTCACCACTACACCAAACCATCTCTCTCTGCTTGAATGATCACTAGTCAAAGAAAATGGGAGGGGGTCGAAAAAAGAGAACAGCATCTCAGGGGGTCAAAAAAAATCAAGAGAAGGTCCACAACCAAAGGAATTGAAATCTTTTTACATGTGTCCCAGCCACCACCTTGGATTAATCTTCGTAGGAGGTACGAAAGGGGAGGAATAGTAAAGATTTATGGATGTGGAAAGAGAAGAAAACCATCCCAGGGTCTGTAGGGTTTTAATTTCCATCAGGAATACAGATCGTCGTCAACTTTACAACAGGTTATTTATTCACCGTTCAAAGTTATAACGGCACTTATGACCATTTTCCGCACTTTTTCAACCGTTGCGGCATCCCCATAATCACATGATTCAAATTCTTGGCAACACTTGGCAACTGACTCATATTTATGACGGCTGCAGTCTCCTGGGGTCATGTTTTGCGATCTTCTTGATGAGCAAATCAATAGGAAAGCCAGATCCGCTTAACAAATTGTATCACTAACTTAACAACTCCAGTGATTCACTTAACAACTGCGACAAGAAAGGTTGTAAAATGGGACAAAATCCACATAACAATTGTCTCACTTAGCCACAGAAATTTTGGGCTCAATTGTGGCCATAAGTCAGGGACTACCTCCAATTGTGATCAGGCAGGAGTGGGCAGCTGTAACCACTTTATGACCTCCGGATTTCAACTCCCAGAATTCAGGACCGGCTCAGGAATACTGGGAATTGAAGTCCAGAGGTCATAAAGTTGCTATAGTTGCCCACCCGGGTGATAAAAAGACTAGGATAGAAAAATAGATCACGGAGGAAGGAGACCAGGAGGCAGAAGCCAGCACCAAACATAAATCAAGAGGGGTTCCCGTCAAAAGCAGGTTTAAAATAATTGTATCAACCTCCATATGTTTGATCTAATTTACCCTATAAATCAAAATTAGCCTTTACTAAGAGCCGGAAATCAATCTGTAGTCACGCATCTGGAAAGAGGAAGCCATTAGGTCCAGGAAGTCCTTGCCAATTCGTTTGTGAAGGAGGAAAGGTAAAATTAGATTCAGATCAAATGTAATCCAAATGCTTTCGATTGTGCTTTTTTAAGGGGGTGTTCTCCGAAAGCCTGAGAAACTTCTGCACATGGGATAAGATCAGGTTTTCCCACATTCGTTCCTTTTTAAAGAGCATATTCCTTCCCAATTCAAGGGTATACATTTTTTTTCAATTATAGCCTGTCCTCAACTTACAATCACTTGTTTAGTGACATTCTAACAGCGCTGAAAAAAAAGTGACTTCTGACAGGCTTTCCGCAGCCCCCTGATCACGTGATCAGAATTCGAATGTTTGGCAACTGGTTCATACTTACGATGGTTGCCCTGTCCGGGGCGTCATGTGATCCCCTTTTGCAACCTTCTGACAAAGCAAAGTCAACATGAGATTCACTTAACAACCACCTTACTAACTTAACAAGTTCAGTGATTCCCTTAATAACGGTGGCAAAAAAGGTTGTAAAATGGGGCCAAAGTCATTTTAAAAACTCTCTGGCTTAGCAAAAGAAATTTTGGGCTCAAATGTTCTCATAGGTTGAGGACCACTCATGTAGGAATGGAGCTACAGTTATGCTACTTATCAGTTATATAAATGGTCTGGGAAAACCAGAGAAATTGTTCTTAAGGAGCATCAGAGGATTTCATCACTTTCAACCAAATTTCGTGGAAAGTTTACCTGTTTCAGAGAAATCCTGTGAACTTTTTAAGTGGAAGATGAGAGTCCTTACCAAAAAAAAAAAAGCTAGAATCAGATGTGGACCATTCTGGAAATCTGTACACCATTCAGTATTTCTGTGCACAGAAAAGCCGTAATATTTTTATTTTCACTTTTGCCTGTAAGGAAAATAGCCAGGATGGAGGAATAGAGAGTAAGAAAAAGTTATCTGTTCTTTGTGTTATATTTTATTTGAGGAAGAATAAGTGAAAGGCTTGAGAATTCTTTATGGCATATGCATCGTCTTGGCTTTCTGTTCAATTTCTAGAAGCTTGAATGTTTCTGAACAGCGTCTTGTATTCCATGCTCGTAACTCTTTTCTGAAATTCTCCCTTTGAATTTTCCATCCATTTTCTTCACCCCCAGGTCTTTCTTTATTTGCTGGCCTGGGATTGCATTTGCAGAATACATTTAATTTAGTAACTTTAAAGCTCTGTTTACCAAAATATCCCAAATGTTACTGCATTGCTACAATGCAACCATCTGGGTTTGCACAACAAAAAGAACCACAGTGAAACAACACAAAGTTAAAAATTACTCAGGTCTGGCCTGTTGTCAAACACACCCTTGCTTGTGTCTTAGCTGAATTGCTGAGATAAAGGTTAACTCAGTAGGTTAAATCATCCTCATTTATTCTCACATCTCTTCCAGGCAAGGCAAAATGATAAGCAATGATTTCTCTTGCAGGCCAAATAAAACATTTAATCTGCATTATTATTATTATATGCAAAGCAAGCAATTACCACCTGTTTCCTGAATCATCCTTCCATAATCTTGGCTTATTGTTATGCACATAAAGCAAATGAGGGGTCCTTGGTACTCTCTAGGTAACATCATCAGTATTAGAAGGGGCTGGGATTTGTGGAGAGGAGGAGGAGGAGGAGGAGGAGGAGGAGGAGGAGGAGGAGGAGGAGGAGGAGGAGGAGGAGGAGGAGGAGGAGGAGGAGAATGACTATGGGATCCTTGTTGCTCGCTGAGCTTGGTGGTTTTCTTGCAGACATTTCATGACCCAGCTGGGTAACATTATCAGTGTTAGAAGAGTGTGGGGTTGGGAGGAGGAGGAGGAGGAGGAGGAGGAGGAGGAGGAGGAGGAGGAGGAGGAGAATAATGTTGGGTCCTTGTTGCTCCCTTAGCTCGGTTGTTTTCTTCCAGATGTCTCACTACCCAACTAGGTAACATCATCAGTGTTAGAAGGGGCTGGGATTTGTGGAGAGGAGGAAGAGGAGGGATGATGATGATGATGATGATGATGATGATGATGATGATGATGATGATGATGATGGGTCCTTGTTGCTCCCTGAGCTTGGTTGTTTTCTTTCAGATGTTTCATTACCCAAACTAGGTAACATCAGCAGTGCAACAATCCAGCCAAAGTGGTGCCAGTCAGCATGTTGGGCTTGATAATGTTGCTTAGTTGGATCATGAAACATCTGCACCAAAACAACCAAGCTCAGAGAGCACCAAGGACCCCACAGTCCTCCTCCTCCTCACAAATCCCACTCCCTTCTAGAACTGATGTTACCTACTTTGGTAATGAAACGTCTGCAAGAAAACAACCAAACTCAGAGATCCTCAAGAACCCTTCATTTCAACCCTGAGCTACAAATATTCTCCTTTATCAATAAAATCAAGTATTATCTAGGCTCAGATAGATAGATAGATAGATAGATAGATAGATAGATAGATAGATAGATAGATAGATAAAGGCAAAGGTTCCCCCGCACATGCATGCTAGTTGTTTCCGACTCCAGGAGCTGGTGCTCATCTCCGTTTCAAAGCCGAAGAGCCAGCGCTTGTCCGAGGACGTCTCCGTGGTCATGTGGCCGGCATGACTATATCTATCTATCTATCTATCTATCTATCTATCTATCTATCTATCTATCTATCGATCGATCGATAGATAGATAGATATAGATACACACACACATATACACACATATACATAGTAAGGTAAAGGTAAAAGTTCCCCCGCACATGCGTGCTAGTCGTTTCCAACTCTAGGGGCTGATGCTCATCTCGGAAGGGACCTTGGAGGTCTTCTAGTCCAGTCCCTTATTCATGCAGGAGAACCAATACTGTCTCAGACAGGTGACTGTCTAGTCTCTTCTTAAAAACCTCCAGTGATGGAGCGCCCACGATTTCTGGTGGCCAGCTGTTCCACTGGTTGATTGTCCTCACTGTCAGGAAGTTTCTCCTCAATTCCAGGTTGCTTCTCTCTTTGATCAGTTTCCAACCCTTGTTTCTCATCCTTCCCTCTGGTGCTTTGGTGAACAACCTGGCCCCCTCTGCCTTGTGGCAGATACATGTCTCTCCTATTTCTTCTTTTCTTTAGACAAGCCAAACCCAAGTCCCGTAGCCGCTCTTCGTATGTTTTAGTTTTCCTGGCTTCACCAAATTCCTTAACACAGTTGCCTCTGCTCCCTGCAAAACTTTGGGAAAGGGTCAGCTAGTATGTTCTTCCCCACAACCTGGTTTTATAATCAGGGCCACACCTTTACTTTTCTCCCTTAACTGTGGAAAGGAATTTTGCAGGCACTTTCCTGCAAAAAAAGGAGGGGGTGGGGAATAAATTTTTATTTATTTATTTACTTTTTTGTCTCTCCATCAAGCTGGCTAAAATTAGTCTGCATGGCTTATCAAGCCTGGGATCCCTTGCAGAGGGACAATTATCTGTTCAATGCGAAGAATCCAAGATGAACGTTCCCAGTTTGTCCAAATTCAAATTACCAAACTGCAATTCACAGCATTTGTCATTAGCTGTAAAACTCAAAGGGATATTTAGAGTGAACATGGACGAGGATAAACCCTTTTGCATTCCTCTCCCCAGTCCAATACAGCCCAGAGACTATATCTCGGTTCACACGTTACACTATATCCTGAGTTTATTTAGTAAATCACACTGGACTGCTTTATAAGATAAGATAATCTTTATTCTCATTTTTACTGTTGACACAACAGCACACATCAAAAATGAAATTTAGTTGCCCGCTCTCAAAGTGAAACACACACGACACGCACCTAAAACATACTACATACAACACATGTATAGACCCACACCTGTACATATACATAACAATAAAATATGAAATACTGTCCATCTTGTATATATAATGGAAGAAACCTGAGAGTTCACAACCATGATAAACCATGATTTACCATGATTCTGCTCACATAGCCTGCTGAGCCAAAACCACTAACCTCCATGCAATATGTGAACCCATCTATGTTTGGTTTAACAAATCACAGGTAAGGCGGGCGACACCAGCATAAAACTAGCAAACGGATCTCTCAGATAAATATTTACCTAGCAGTCGGTGTGAAGACATGGAAATGTCTAATTCTAAATAAAGAGAATGTTGTTACTATAGCGGAGTTATTGGCAGCTGCAGTGGCTGAGTTCACGCTCTGGAGTAAGCCATGGTTTGCTGAATAAAACCCCAATGACTTGCATTCACACACCTCAAACCCAGAGGCTGAGTTCACACTCCACAATATGCCACGGTGTGCTGAATAAACCGCAGTCAGTTGCATTCACACAACCCCTCAGACACAGCGTTCACACTGTGAACACAATGAGCCATAAATAAACCCCAATCAACTGCCCTCACACAACCCCTCCCCTCAAAACAGCCAGGGTTGCCTCTGAGGCAGGGGCGTGTGTAACTTTCACCCTGGGCTGGTCGGGCGAGGTTCAGGGTCGCGCTCCAAAAGCGAGCGAGTCAGGCAAAGGGGAACGTGTGAATCCAGCGCGCCAGGTCGAGAAGAGGCAGGGAGACAGCCCGGGGGCGACTTTACCAACTTTGGCTAACGAAACGTGCGCAAGGAAACCATCAAGCCAAGACAGCACCCCAAGGACCCCCCTGGACTCGTCGGGCGAGGTTCAGGGTCGCGCTGCAAAAGCGAGCGAGTCAGGCAAAGGGGAACGTGTGAATCCAGCGCGCCAGGTCGAGAAGAGGCAGGGAGAGGAGCCCGGGGGCAACTTTACCAAACTTTCTCCCGGAGCTCGTGTGGGGGGGGCGGCTGCGCGTCGGAGCGCGCCGGCCAAAATGTTTCCCCCCGCTTGCCGGCGCCGAGGCCAGTCGGAGCCCCCTCCCCAGCGCCGTCCCGACCCTGCCCTCCCCTCCGCGCGCTCCGCCTGCCCTGCAGTCCCGGGGAGCGGGAGCGGGGGCGTCGCCGAGCCGCGCTTCCTGGGAGGAAGTGACCCAAGGCGGCTGGAATGCCAGCCTGGCTCGGCCGAGGCTGCCGCGCCGCGTCTCCCGCTCGCCTGGTCGCGCTGCTCTTGCTCCGGCCGAGCCCCGGGCGCGGCGGCGGCGGCGGCGGCGCTTCAGCCCAGCGCTCCAGCCAAGCGGGGGCTTCTCTTCCGACGGCCCGCCGCGGCCATGCCGCACTTCACCGTGGTGCCGGTGGAGGACAAGGCGCGGGCCGGCTACGACGCCTTGGAGGGGCTCAGCTGGGTGGACTACAGCCAGCCCGGCGAGGACGGGGCGCCCCGCCAGCGCCATCCCTACGACTCGGTCAGCTCCGACGGTGAGTGGCGGGGCTTGGCGGGGCTTGGCGGGGCTGGCTTCCCGGCGCCTCGGGCGCTCCGCTCTCGGCTGGCGCTTGGCGAGGCGCTTGGCCAACGCTGGGAAGCGATGCCCGAGGTGGCTCGCGGGGCGCTGGAGGCGAGAGGGCTCAAAGGGAGGCGGGGAGGCGCTGGGCGGCGTGGCGGGTAACTTTCCGGAGGGCGCGGGAGTTTCCTAAGCAGCCTTGCGAGCGCTTCTCCCCTCCTTCTGCCACAGCCAGGCCAACTCTTTCCTCAAGTGGCCTTCCTCCTGCCCTTTCCCCCCTCAGGGCTGAGGGTTTGGACCACACTTCCCCTCCTTTGGGAGATGCTGGCTGGGTAGTCGCCCAATCCCGAGCGGGAGGGGGATTCTGGTCTTCGGGAGCTGTTTGGAACGAATAGTATGGGGTTGCTCTCCGGGTAGGGCGTTTCGTTGGTTTGCTTGTTGAAAAGTTGAATGCTTATAGTTTTGAATTGAACAACTGTGGTGAGAGAGGAGGAGGAAGAGAAGGAGGAAGAAGGAGAAGAAGAGGAGCAGAAGGAGGAAGGCAAAGAGAAGGAGGAAGAGAAGGAGGAAGAGGAAGGAGAAGAGGAGGAGGAGGAGGTAGAGGAGGAGGAAGGAGAAGAAGAGGAGGAGGAGGTAGAGGAGGAGGAAGAGGAAGAAGGAGAAGAAGAGGAGCAGGAGGAAGGCGAAGAGAAGGAGGAAGAGAAGGAGGAGGAGGAAGAAGGAGAAGAGGAGGAGGAGGAGGAGGAGGAGGAGGAGGGAGAAGAGGAGGAGGAGGAGGAGGAAGGAGAAGAGGAGGAGGAGGAGGAAGGTGAAGAGGAGGAGGAGGAAGGTGAAGAGGAGGAGGAGGAAGGTGAAGAGGAGGAGGAGAGGAGGAGGAAGAGGAAGAAGGAGAAGAGGAGGAGGAGGAAGGTGAAGAGGAGGAGGAGGAAGGTGAAGAGGAGGAAGAGGAAGAAGGAGAAGAGGAGGAGGAGGAGGAGGAGGGAGAAGAGGAGGAGGAGGAGGAGGAAGGTGAAGAGGAGGAGGAGAGGAGGAGGAAGAGGAAGAAGGAGAAGAGGAGGAGGAGGAGGAGGAGGGAGAAGAGGAGGAGGAGAGGAGGAGGAAGAGGAAGAAGGAGAAGAGGAGGTGGATTACAGGCGATATAATCTTCCCGGCCTTCATGACACAGGAAGAGGCTGGGTTCACAGACTGCACTAAGCGGTGCTTTGTTTAAACCAGGGGTGTCCAGCCTTGGCAACTTGAAGACTTGTGGACTTCAGCTCCCAGAATTCCCCCATTTGAAGTTCAGAAGTCTTCAAGATGGCTGGGGAATTCTGGGAATTGAACTCCACAAGTCTTCAAGTTGTCAAGGTTGGACACCCCCATTTAAATCACGGATATGGAAAAAAGCAGGGCTCGCAAAATTCTACACCAGATACGCAAACTGTAGGTTGTCCTCGACTTACAACAGTTCATTTAGTGACCGTCCGAAGTTACAACAGCACGGAAAACAGTGACTTAGCAACAGTTTTTCACCCTTATGCAGCATCCCCACGGTCACATGATTTACATTCGGATGCTTGTCAACTGACTCGCATTTATGACGGTCGCAGTGTCCCAGGGTCGCGCGATCCCGTTTTGCGACCGTCTGACAAGCAAAGATTTGCTTAACAACCGTGTTAGTATTTTAACAAATGCAATGATTCACTAAACAAAGGTGGCAGGAAAAGTCGTAAAATGGGGCAAAACTCACTTAGCAACATCAATGTTGGGCTCAGTTGTGGCCGTAGGTTGTGAACTTCCTGTATATTGTGTGCCTTAAAGTAGATAATCCGAAAGGGGGGGGGAGTCCCTGGAATGTTCTTGAGTTCCCCCCTCTCTCTTTCCTCGTTAATAAAAGACATTAGGGATGTGCTAAATTCATTGATTTGTTTTGTTTTGTTTCCAAACCATCCCATATTTATTTATTTATTTATTTATTTATTTATTTATTTTAATTCCTTTTATATCCCGCCCTTCTCCGAAGACTCAGGGCAGCTTACAAGCTTAGCAGTAGCCTTCATTCTATGTATATGCCTGCTTATTAGGGCTTTCACACACACCCCCAAGCGGCATTATTACAAAGTCAGCTTAATTGCCCCCAACAATCTGGGTCCTCATTTTACCTACCTCGGAAGGATGGAAGGCTGAGTCAACCTTGAGCCTGGTGGGACTCGAACCTGCACTAATTGCAGGCAGCTGGTGTTACTTATTTATTTTATTTATTTATTTTAATTCCATTTATATCCCGCCCTTCTCCGAAGACTCAGGGTGGCTTACAAGCTTAGCAGTAGCCTTCATTCTATGTATATGCCTGCTTGTTAGGGCTTTTCACATACACCCCAAGCGGCATTATTACAAAGTCAGCTTAATTGCCCCCAACAATCTGGGTCCTCGTTTTACCTACCTGGGAAGGATGGAAGGCTGAGTCAACCTTATGGGGCATTTCTGGTTATAAATCGCCTGAATTTTACACATCCCTAAAAGAAAACCTTGAGTTAGATCATACCCAGTACGGGCAGTCCTTGACTTGGGACCAGACTAAGCAATGAGGCTCTTAAGTGAGTCGTGCCCAATTCTGTAACCTTTTTTTTTTTTGCCCTGGTTGCCGTGCAAATCACTGCAGTTGTTGTGAACCGTGTGATTGTTAAGCGAATCCGGCCTCACCCGTTGACTTTGCTTGTTGGAAACAGACTGGGAAAATGGCAAAGGGTGATCACGTGACTCTCGGGATGCTGCAACCGTCATGAATACATGCCAGTTGCCAAGCGCCCCAGTTTTGATCACGTGACTGTGAGGATGCTGTGACGCTTGTAAGTGTGAGGAGGGCTGTAAGTCACTTTTTTCAGTGCCATTGAAACTTTGAACGGTCTTTAGTCTTTTGTGGCAAAATTCGAAAGAATCAGTGTACTGTATCCATCATAGATAGATAGATAGATGGATAGATAGACAGATGATAGATAGATAGATAGATAGATAGATAGATAGATAGATAGATAGATAGATAGATGATAGATAGATAGACAGATGATTGATAGATAGATAGATAGATAGATAGATAGATAGATAGATAGATGATAGACAGATGATAGATAGACAGATGATAGATGATAGACAGACAGACAGATAGATAGACAGATAGATAAATGATAGATTAGATAGACAGACAGACAGATAGATAGATAGATAGATAGATAGATAGATAGATAGACAGATGATATAGATAGGATAGAGAGATGATAGACAGACAGATGATAGATGATTGATAGATGATTGATAGATGATAGACATGATAGATAAATAGAGAGAGAGATGATAGATAGACAGATGATAGATAGACAGATGATAGACAGATAGATGATAGATAGACAGATATAGATAGACAGATATAGATAGACAGATGATAGATAGACAGATGATAGATAGAGACAGATGATAGATAGATAGATAGATAGATAGATAGATAGATAGATAGACAGACAGACAGACAGACAAATGATAGATAGATGAGAGAGAGAGAGAGAGAAAGAGAGACAAAGAGAGACAGAGAGAGAACCTTTATTGTTGCTTTTTTACTGTGGGCACATTGGCACACCTTAAAAATGAAATTTTGTTGCTTGCTCTGAAAAGTGCTGCACTCGAGTTGTTGAACATGCTGGTCTAAAATAGCCAAAATGTGATGATGCACTATGTCTTCCGAACCGGACGATTCCTGTGGCTTTTTAAACATGGATTTGCAGCTGACAAACGGTTTCAGTTACATCGTTTTGGACTCTGATCTTGCTGGCTGCAGAGTGGTCCTTTTTAGTTGGCAGGGGTTTTTTTTTGGGGGGGGGTGTCACTTATTTCTAAATGGAATAAACCAGCTACATAGGGGCATTATCTTACTCGTTTGCTGAACAAGTCCCAGATGCCCAACCAGTGTTACGTCAAGCTATTGTAATCTGCAAAATAACATCCTAATAATTTTTCTAGTCTGGTTAATATTTGATCTGTCTCCAGAAGAACTGCTTTTCTGGGTTGGTTCTAACATCTGTTTCCTTCAGTTGTGGTCATGCAGGGTTATACAGTTACTAAACCATGTAAACTAAATTGGTGATTTACATTCTAAAATTAACTCTCTGTAGTTTAAGTTTGAGACGGGAAAGGAAAGGTTTGGAAATTTGTATGCTAAAGAAAAGAAAAAATAGCTTTGGAAAATGGTTTTTCTTGTCCCTGCTGTTGAAGAAAAACAAGTTCAGACACGGACAAAGAGAACACATCAGCAATTCAGTGCTGGAGATAAATTGATTCTTCCAGTGTTGTATAATCATTGGATGATGCCTCTCCCTGTCTAAATTGGCCTTAATTCTTGTTGTGTTCTTGCATTCCAAGTATCGGAGGTGGAGCCAAGAAGAACATGAGGTTCTGATAAGTGAGTAAAAAGGGCTTGATAATCCAATGTATTTCAGATCAGAATGTAGCAACTGTAAGACACCGCTCTTGATGCATTCCAAATATTGGAGTTGCAGCCAAGAAAAACATGACTTCTTGATAAGTGGCTAAAAAGGCTTGATAATTATGTGAATTTCAGACCACAATGTAGCAATGGTAGAACGCCACTTAACAGAAATAAAAATTAACAGAATAACAACATTGGAAAGGACCTTGGAGGTCTGTTAGTCCAACCTCCTGCTTGAGCAGGAAAACCCATACCATTTCAGACGATGGGCTGTCCAGTCTCTTCTTAAAAGCCTCCAGGTATGAGGCATCCACAATTTCTGAAGGCAAGCCATTCCACTGGTTAACTGTTCTCACTGTTAGGAAATTTCTCCTTGATTCCAAGTTGCTTCTCTCCTTGATTAGTTTCCATCCATTGTTGTTGTTAGTTGCGAAGTTGTGTCCAACCCATCGCGACCCCATGGACAATGTTCCTCCAGGCCTTCCTGTCCTCTACCATCTTCTGGAGTCCATTTAAGCTCACACCTACTGCTTCAGTGACTCCAACCAGCCACCTCATTCTCTGTCGTCCCCTTCTCTTGCCCTCAACCTTTCCCAGCATTAGGCTCTTCTCCAGTGAGTCCTTCCTTCTCATTAGGTGGCCAAAGTATTTGAGTTTTAGCTTCAGGATCTGGCCTTCTAAAGAGCAGTCAGGGTTGATCTCCTCTAGGACTGGCCGGTTTGATCGCCTTGCAGTCCAAGGGACTCGCAGGAGTCTTCTCCAGCACCAGAGTTCAAAGGCTTCAATTCTTTGGCGCTCAGCCTTTCTTATGGTCCAACTTTCACAGCCATACATTGCAACGTGGAAGACCATAGCCTTGACTATACGCACTTTTGTTGACAGGGTGATGTCTCTGCTTTTTAGTGTGCTGTCTAGATTTGCCATTGCTTTCCTCCCCACGAGCAAGCGTCTTTTAATTTCTTGGCTGCAGTCCCCATCTGCAGTGATCTTGGAGCCCAGGAAAATAAAATCTGTCACTACCTCCATTTCTTCCCCATCTATTTGCCAGGAATTGAGAGGGCCAGATGCCATGGTCTTGGTTTTCTTAATGTTTAGTTTCAACCCAACTTTTGCACTCTCCTTCTTCACTCATAACAAGAGGCTCTTTAGTTCCTCTTCACTTTCTGCCATTCCATCCATTACTTCCATATAAAGGTTGGGGTTTTTTTTAATGGTCTGCCAAGCTAAATCAAAGTATATTTCATCTGCAGCTGATTTGCATGCCTGAAGATTCTGCTTCTCCTCACTTACTCTGGTCTAAACCAGAGTTGGGGAAATCTATTGTGTTTACTGAATGACAACTTCCAAGTCTTAATCAGAATGACAGTGTTAAGGGATACAAGAAGCTATAGTTTACCGCTAGTTTTTTTTATGGGGGAGGGGATGTCACAATTTACCTGTTCTTGACATCAGCAGTAAACACCCACTATATTCTTTTCTAGCCCTTCCTTTGTCCAATTTCCAGCCATTATTCTTAATGGAGAATTCCTAGAAACCCTAAACTTCATTCAATATTTATTCAGTTCATATCCGGCCATTTCATTAGTAAATTATGAATGAGAAGTGAACTGCCTAGAGTTCCTTGGAGAAATAGAATACGAAAGCGACCATTTTTAATGATATTTATGCAAATTGAGCAGAAATATCAGATTTGATTCACAAGTCACACTGCATCAAAGCATGGATCAATTTATCTTAGGCCAGAATGTGTAAATCTTGTTCTTTCTTCGCAGATCATGACTTAGGAATGTTACACAAATTCAGCCTTTAATGATTTATTCAGCAAAACCTAGTTATAAGAGAGAGCAATATATGTTCCACCAAACGTATCCTTATTCTTTCTGCCAGACTTTTGGTTTAACTTTAGGTGGAGAACAGCCTGTGTGTTTGTTGAAGGATGGAAGTGGTGGCGCTTAAATAATGACATAGTTTTGTCTAAATGGGAAAGGTAACGTGTAATTTCCAGGCTGCAAAAGCCGATTTCTCAGTGGTTGGGTAACGAGCATGGATTTGCTTTCCACCTGATGGATCACAACAGCTTAATGCGGCTTTTTTGATGCAGAGGAAGTCCCAGAGAAGGGCTTTATAGAGTTGAGGACCAATGAATTTACTAGGTTCTCCAGCAAAGCTGGGGGCAGGGAGATTAGAGAGTGAAATTCTACAGAAAAAGACAAAGAGAAACTTTCTCCTAACAATAAGACCAGTAAAAGCCCTTAGGAGTTTCCTGTTGTTTTCTTTTGAGGTTTACTGGAAAAGTGGGAGGCAGCTGAAGGCTGGAGAGATTACTGTCCTCAATAAAAGGCCTTCACACAGCCCTTGGCCAACTTAACTCATCAGGGAAAGAACTGCAAGAGGACTTTCCCCCCCCTCCTTTAAAACTTTTCAAAAGCAAATTCCATCTTGTCATTGTGAAAGAGAACTAGTAGAACAGTCCAGCCAGATAACGAACAATCTGGAATTAGTCACTTGTTCATTGTGGTTATTCTGAAACAAGAAGCCTGGCATAGCTTAAGCGTTGTCAAAAAACGCTTGAGAATATTCTGAATTTGCTGGCAGCTCATTTTTAAACATTTTGGTTTGCCGCTTTATTTTCCCAAGCTCACGATTCCATTCTGCGGCACAGAAAGGTCTTTTATATAAAACAGTTTTATATGATACAGGTCCTTTGCTTTACGTAACTCAAAAGCTATTTTTGACTGGGGAAAAACAAAGGTTGTTTATCATTTGTAACGCAGACATAACTAACACTCTCGTCTTAAACCTTTTTTTTGCAATTATCCCCCCTCTGTTCTTTTCTCTATTTTGTGCCATAGTATTCTGAACTGAAAATGTACCTAATGGAGGAATGCGCTTATCTAAACACTCATCCTTGATCAAAATTGTATACTAGGAAGAAAATTGCTTGCCAGAAGATGTGCATTATTAGGGGGGGGGGGAAAACCAGCAAAGAAGGCATAAAATAGAGAGGATAAATGTGCAGGAGAGTACACTTGCATTTTGGCTGTGGATTGCACATGGTGGCAGAAACAGGACGGAGAGAAGTTTGAGAATGGATAAATGTGGCAAAATTATTTACCTACATGTACTAACTTCACAAAAGGGACGTGGTGGCGCAGTGGGTTGGGACACTGAGCTTGTCAATCAGAAGGTCGGCAGTTTGGCGGGTCGAATCCCGAGTGCCCTGTAGCAGAGTGAGTGCCTGTTACTCGTCCCAGCTTCTGCCAATCTAGCAGTTCGAAAGCACGTAAAAATGCAAGTAGAAAAATAGGGACCACTACGGTGGGAAGGTAACAGCGTTCCGTGTGCCTTTGGTGTCCAGTCATGCCGGCCACATGACCACGGAGACGTCCTCGGACAAGCGCCGGCTCTTCGGCTTTGAAACGGAGATGAGCACCGGCCCCTAGAGTCGGAAACGACTAGCACGCATGTGCGGGGGAACCTTTACCTTACTAACTTCACTAACAGATAATGATATTGGTCAGTTTTTCCCAGCATGGTAACTTCTAAGTATCCAAGTACCTATGCTGGTGGGCAGTGCCTCTGAACTCAAAATAAGGCCAAAAATGATCTGCTTAAAGAGTTTTGCTTTGAGGTCTTTGTGAAGATCTCTGGGAATTGGCTTTTTCCAACAGTAGTTGCAATACCGTATTATCAGGTTTAAGAACCAGATTCTGATCTCCAAGGTCCCTTCCAACTTTTAAAATATTATTATTATTATTATAAAACTTTTATTCATTAAACATGAACCTCAGTCAACTGAAGATTCAGATTGACTGGCACTAATGGTTGACATGGGTTGCTGCCAGCATCCTAGGTATCAACCAGGTATCTCCTTATAAAATGTAAGATGTTCCGAGTAGTGCAGTTTTTTTGTAGCTTTGCTGGAGTTATTGCAGGAAGCTGCAATTTCTTGATGTATTTTGCAAAGTTTTTGGACATAGTTCCCAGTGCCACGATGACAATGGGTATCACTGTTACACGTTTCATCCATAATCCTGCAGTTTCGATGGCCAAGTTGCAGTATTTCACAATTTTTTCCAGTTCTTTTTCTTCAACTCTGGCATCTCCTGGTACAGTGATATCAATCAACTGTACACTTCGGTTCTCTATGACTGCGATATCTGATGTGTTGTGTTCCAAATGGCAATCTGTCTGTATTCAAAAGTCCCACAAGATCTTCACCCTCTCATTCTTGACAACATTTTCCACCCTATGTTCCCACAACTTTTTGGACACAGGCAAGTCGTATTTTTTACACAATGCCCAGTGGATTAATTTGGCAACTCGGTCATGTCTAGCCTTGTAATCAGTTTGCGCGATTTTGCTGCACTCACATATTAGATGTGAAACAGTTTCAACTTTGTCATTGCAAAGTCGGCAATTTGGATTGTCGGTAGATTTTTGTATCTTCGCTTTCATGGCATTAGTTTGTAGTGCTTGTTCTTGAGCGGCCAGTATTAAGCCTTCCATTTCTTTCTTGATGGTTCCCATCTTAAGCCATGCCCATGATGATGATGATGATGATGATGATGATGATGATGATGATGATGATTATCTTGCAACGGTACATCTGTGTGCATCTCCACTTGTAGAAGCTTAAAGCATGGTGGATGTATATTCCATTATGATGGATTCTATCTTGGGCTGAAAGATTAAACCTTCGAAACAGCAACAGCAAAACTTGTGGTTTGTTAACTTATCATGTCGCAAAAGTTTTTGGAATCTCCACAGAATTTTAAATGACAAATGCTAGTTTTGCCAAAAGGATAGATGTTTCCTCTCTAGAGATCATTACAAGATAAGAAATAAAAGTAAAACAAGAGTCCTGTTTTATTAATAATTCTTGAGCCTTCTGTCTCTCCTGCCATCCTCTAAATGGGCCTTTCCATACAGACCTTCATATAGGTATATTTACTTTGGTGGAGGGAAAGAGATTGCTGGAGAAAACAGGAGTGTGTTTGATGATTTTGTTCAGCTTTAATGGAAACAAAGGGTGAGTGACCATGTCAACATTTACCTAAGCGCTTTCTCTTTAAACTAGGCTTTTGCCTTTGGGAAAAAAAAGACTCTGTAATCTCTGTGTTCTTTCTTCTTTTCCCCCCCAGTCTTTGAATTCTTTCCTTGATATCTCTCTCCCTCAGCACCATCCCCATTAAACAAATCATGGCTTAATTTGAGGTAGAAATCTAGCCAAGGGATTGAGGTATTGTTTCCAATGGTTTTTGTTTTGCCCAGCAACCTCCAGCTAGGTTTATGCCTTGAATTAGATTGTGATTTGCTAGTTTAAAGAGAAACCAATTAGGTCAATGCTGATGTTATTAATTCAACTTTGCAGAAGTTGAGATGTGTATGAACCTCTGAGTGATTTGCTGTCAGATGTCAGGCAGGAAAGACATAAGGTTCACAGGTGAAGGTCCAGTGAAACTGATTTATTGCTAAAAGCCCATACACAGGACTCTTCTCAACATCTGCATCTGCTTGGAGTTAAATACGGGTCAATGGAGGTTGGACTTCATCCGCTTGTGGCTATGTAAGGATTCTAGGCTGATCCCTCTTTTAACTCCATCCCAGATTCTCCTATACCAGGGGTGGGGAACCTTGGCTCTTTTATGACTTGTGGACTTCAACTCCCAGAATTCCTGAGCCAGCCACAAGTTCACAAGTCATAAAAGAGCCAAAGTTCCCCACCCCTGCCCTATACAGAGTAGTCTATAAACCCCATAAAACGAATAAATATACTACAGCTCATGAGCCGACATAGTGTGCATATGGAACAGCAGGCAAGATGTCACATGTGTCATAATATAACAAACTGACACAATGCTAATGTGCTGGATGTGACCTCAATATGAGTTCTCTCACGCCTATGCTTTGGGTTAAGTCCATTTGATGAGTGATGGAAGCAGATCTTGATAAACTTTTGAGTTAAACATGTGTGAACGCACCCTTTCAAATTGATCCTAGGTAACCATGGTTGTATCCCAAGAAAAGATAAGTTCAGTTTCCTATATTCTGCGCTTTTGGGGCCAGTATGGTTATGATGCAAAAAGGGGGAGGGAAGAGGGAGGGGGGAGGTAGGGAGGGGAGGGTGGAGGGGGATGGGGGTTTTTAATGGAAAATTGTATTGTATTGTATTGTATTGTAAAACTTTTCAATAAAAAAAAAAAGTAAAATAATTATACTATCCATCCCTAAGTTTGAAAGTTGAGTCACGGTAACTGGACCTCTGTTGTCATGACTCCACTTCCAGTCCAGTCTACCTGGGTGACTGAGAATCTTCATCGACATAACTGTCCCTAACTATGCTAAATCCACGTTAAACATGGTTTAACAACTGGTGGCTTCTTTTGGGTGCTTTCATATGGAAGCTTAGCTTCTCAAATCTCCTGTAGGGACCTTTTAAACTTTCCAGTGAAAGAGGCAGGCCTGCAACATATAGCCTGGTTTGGCTGGAGAGTTAAGGGAGAAATTATGATAAAAATTTGCAATCTCCACCCCAAGGAATGCCCAAAATTCCATTCCAAGTGATGGTTTTGCATGGCCAACCAACAGAATTCAGAAGCCAGCCCCACAGCCTGGGGTTGAAGTGCTTAATTCTTCCTGCACAAAAGGTGGAGAAAGTTAAGAGTTCCCACGTGTGAAGTTTTTGATAGCAATGTAAGACTTCTGGTATTCTGCAGAAAATCGTGTATCTTCAGGCAATCTTTTTCTTGGAAACCACAAGCGAGGCGGGGATGTTATTAATCTAATTTGGGAGGCAGCCGCTGTTGATTTTGTCTCCCTGCTTGATTGCAGCTCTGTAATTTGGCTGGTGCTTGCCAAGGTGCTGGCATTGGCGTACGTAATCGGGATCTGACAAGAGATGGTAGGCTGGCCTTGTCAGCATGGAGGTCAAGTGGAATCAGATTTCATTGTCCTTTAATCAATTTTTATTAGTCTGGACTACTGTTTGCAAATGATTAAAAGGCGCCAGTTTCTTATTCGGAGGACAGAGTTGGCAGAATCTGCCTACAAACAGTGTTGGGCTGTTGAGCATTGGCGTACTCAGAACTAAAAATTAAGTGGAAGTTAATGAGGACACTTAGATAGGAAAGCTGGTTTTATGTTCCTTTCTTTAATATAACTTGAATGAGATACATCTCCCTCCCTCATCTTCCTTCCTTCCTCCCTCTCTCCCTCATTTTCCTTCCCTCCCTGCCTCCCTCCCTCCCTGTTTGCTTCCTTCCTTCCTTCCCTCCCTCCCTCCTCCTTCCCTCCCTCTCCTTCCTTCCTTCCTTCCTTCCTTCCTTCCTTCTTTCTTTCCACCCTTCAATCATTAATTTCTATATTATCCTGTCATCTAAGTGACTCTGGGCAGTTTACAATATCATAATGAAACCATATAAATGCATGAATAAAATAGCAGATTAAAAACAGATTAAAATTTAGAAATAAAGATTAAAAAACAAGTTAAAATTTTTGAAAGGGGTGGAAGGTTAACACGGGCATTGTTGACCCAAAGACCCCTGTCTGGACAAGAGACAGATTCAAACTCCGAGCCTTTGTTGTACAGGTTGGTCTCTAGTAGCAGCAACCAGAGTTAACGCTCTAAAAAAAAATTGCCCAGTCCACGTGCGCACAAACGTACACAAAGGGATGTGATTACTTTTTAATGAACAGCTTAAACCTGGAGGTTTGCAGCAATAAACCCCATGCTAAGTGGAGATTAAGGCCCTTTGCCAAGCTGCAAAATATGGCTGGACGCACCATAAAGTCATTCTTCCAATGTCTTTCCCCTCTTCACCAGTTAATTTCCTCTTCTCTCCCCCCTTTAATATTCATTATTTCCTTTGATAACCGAAATGCAGCAGAATGGGAGACACAGGGAAGTTCAGCACAATAATTCCAAGTAGTGGTAAGTGGCTTTTCAGATGCTGGGATTGAGCGAACAAACGAGAAATCTTGGCAACAGATTTTCAGATGTTTTCTAGTTTTATTGCAATGGGTTTACTTGCAATGGGGCAAAAGGGTTTGCTAGATACATGACAGGGAATCTGATCCAGAATTCTTGGTCTTTTCATCTTTGGATTTGGCCGGGACAGCCCTTCCCAGTTCGATGCCTTTATATGAGTTGGATCCACTGCCTTCCTTGCAGTTGGCATTTGGAAGAGAGAAGCAAAAACTGAATCAAGTCCTGGTTCAATCTCCTTTCCTTCTTGCTTTTAAGAAGGTGAAGTGGTTCCTCCTTTAAGGCAGGAAGAAGAGCCTCCTTCCTGCTCCAAGATTTTCATTTAAATGTAGTCAGAATAACAGAGTTGGAAGGGACCGTGGAGGTCTTCTAGTCCAACCCCCTGCTCTAGCAGGAGATCCTATGGCCATTTCGGACAAATGACTCTCCAATCTCTTCTTGAAAACCTCCAGTGATGGCGTACCCACAACGTCTGGAGACGACCCATCCCACTGGCTAATTGTTCCCACTGTCAGGAAATTTCTCCTTAATACTAAATTGCTTCTCTCCTTGATTAGTTTCCACCCGTTGCTTCTTGTCCTGCCTTCAGGTGCTTTGAAAAATAGGTCTCACACACCCCACTCTTCTTTGTGGCAGCCCCTCAAATATTGAAAAACTTCTATCATGTCACCCCTGGTCCTTCTTTTCACTGACAAGACATACCCAATTCCTGCAACCATTCTTCATCTGTTTTAGCCTCTAGTAGTCCTTGACCTACAACCAAAATTTATGTTGCTGAGCAAGGCGGTTATTAAGCGAGTCACACTCTATTTTATCTTTTTTTGCCACGGTTGTTAAGTGAATTGGGTGGTCATTAAGCAAATCTGGTTTTATTTTATTTGTTGGAAACCTATTGAGAAGATCACAAATGATGATCACATGAACCTGCAACCATCCTAAATACATAACGGTTGCCGAGTGCTTGAATTTTGATCCTGTGATCTGGGGGATGCCTCAATGGTTGTAAATAAGAGGATTAGTCCTAAGTCATCTTTCTTCCATCCTGTTGCAACTTCAAAAGGTTGCTAAACAAATGGTTTTAAGTCAAGGATTACCTGTATTCTACACTCCCTTGTCCGTTGCTTATCTTCACCTCAATAACAACTGTAGTTATAATTCATATAGTTTTGAGTTGAAATGCTTTACTTTTTCTGACTGGGTATCTACATTTTAAATTCTTAGTCCTCTAATCGTTGCAATTATACAGATAGTCCTTGACTTACGACCACAACGTAGCCCCAAATGTCTCTTGCTAAGTGAGGCATTGGCTAAAGGAGTTTTGCCTTATTTTGCGACCTTTCTTTTTACAGTTGTTAAATGAATCGCTGCAGTTGTGAAGTTAGTCACACAGTTATTAAGCGAATCTGGCTTCCCCAGTTGACTTTGCTTGTCAGAAGCTCGCAAAAGGGGATCACGTGACCCCCCCCGGGGGATGCTGCAACCGTCATAAGTACATGCCAGTTGCCAAGCAATCTGAATTTTGATCACGTGAGCATGGAGGTCATTTGATGGGTTAGGGTTGGGGTTTTAATAATGTTTTTAATTACTGTTTTAAACTTGGGCATTAATATTTAATCGTTTTTTAACTTTTGTACTCTGTTTTTATATTTATTGCCCTGTACACCGCCCTGAGTCCTTCGGGAGAAGGGCGGTATAAAAATATAATAAATAAATAAAATATAATAAATAAATAAAAGTGAAAAACGGTTATAAATCACTTTTTTCAGTGCCGTTGTAACTTTGAACAGTCACTAAATGACAGTTAGTATCCACAGTATTACTATAACTTAATAACTGCAGTGATTCGCTTAACAACTGTGGCGAGAAAAGTCGTAAAATGGGGCAACACCCACTTAACCACTGTCTCACTTAGCAACAGAAATTTTGGGCTCAATTGTGGTCGTAATCGGAGGACCTATCTGTAATAGACTCAAGTTGCGCCAGCTGGCTAATTTTGCACCCAAAAATTGCTCAGCAAAAGTGCGCACAGAGCAGGATGAATGCTGGTGCTCTCCTCCTGACGTGGTTGAACATGTTCCTTCCACCCCCCTATTTGCATCTTCTTGGGAAACGTGTTCAGCGTGATGTATCCCAGCACACTCCCCTTCTTTTCCGAGATCCAAACTCTGAAGGATCAAAGTTCCACTTCCTATTTACATTTGAAAAAGCAGGGAATGCGAGCCAATTGTTTCACTGGGCCCTGTTAATTCTTTCCGAGGGCTGACTTGCTGAGGCTTGCCCTGGCATATTTCAAATTGCTGGTTGTTGAAATAGGAGCCTGAAAATGTCTGTGGAAATTCTCAGTCATCCAGATCATGGTTGTCCCAAAGGTGCTTTTTCAAAAGGCAACTGGACTTGGTTTTTTTTTTTTCTTGATGATGTTTCACTTCTCATCCAAAAATGAAAAAAAAAAGCTTCTTCAGTGAGAAATCACACATCTTCAAGGAAAAAACAAAGAAAGTCCAGTTGCCTTTCAAAAAAGCAGCTTTGGGATATCTACTAAAAAGGGTGCTGGAAGTAACTCCAACTGTCCTTTGTCCAGAGAAGAACAACTAAGATGATAAAAGATCTGCAGGATACACCTAATCACGAGCGGTTGTCTAACTTGATGATTAGGAGTGCCATGATGGATGTCTTCAGGTCTTGAGGGGCTTTCACAGGGAGGACTTACTCTCCACAGCAATAGAGGACAGGACAAGAAGCAATAAGTGGAACTTTACAACATAGAATAATAGAGTTGGAAGGGACCTCGGAGGTCTTTTAGTCCAACCCCCCTGCTTGAGCAGAAGACTCTGTCCAGTCTCTTCTTGAAAGCCTCAATTGATGGAGCACCCACAACTTCTGAAGGCAAGTGATTCCATTGGTTAATTGCTCTCACCGTTAGGAAAGTTCTAGATTGCTTCTCTCCTTGGTTAGTTTCCAACCATTGTTTGTTGTCTTGCCTGTTAGTGCTTTGGAAAATAATTTGACCCCCTTATCTTTGTCGGAGCCCCTCAAATATTGGAACAGTGCTACCATGTCCCCCACCCCAGACGGTGAAAATGAGATCTCTGGAGGTGGGAAAGAAAGAACATCTTAAAACACAATTGTTGTTGTTCAGTTGCCAAGTCGTGTCCGACTCTTCACGACCCCAGAGACCATAGCAGGCCAGGTCCCCCTGTCCTCCCCATCTCTCGGAGTTTGCCCAAATTCATGTTATTATTTTCATTAGACTAGACATATCCAATTCCTGTAACCGTTCCTGGAATGAAAAAAAAAACCTGGACAGCCATTTGTCTGGGATTCCATAAGATTTACATTGAGCAGGGGATTGGATTAGAACAGGGGTCCTCAACCTTGGCAACTTTAAGACTTGTGGATTTCAACTCCCAGAATTCTTCAGCCAGCAAAGTTGAGTTGAAGTCCACAAGTCTTAAAGTTGCCAAGGTTGAGGACCCCTGGATTGGAAGACTTCCGAGGTCTTGTCTGTATGATTCATTCCATGATAATAATATGTTGTAATGTTGTTGGGAGTCAACTGGCATAAATATAGGATGGGGCAATATCTAATTTGCACTGGTGTATCCAAAGACTCTGTCTTTCCGTGCTTTTTATGGCATCCCTTCTTACAATATCTTCCCAACATTTTAGCAAAGATCTGATTGTATGCGGGGGAGGGGAAGGATAATCTATTTCCCAGCTCCATTAGCTTGTATCATGCTCGCTTGTTGTATTCCCATTTACTGATCAATACTGTGAAGCTGTAGCACCAGAGAGCAGAATAGATCGTCCAGGGAAAGTACTCAATCACGTCCGCCTTCCTTGTTGTCAGCAACATGATGGCGTTTTACATAATCTGCGTACAACATGATTTCAAGGGCTGGGTGAATAAGATAGGATGATGAGCCACAGGTCAGAGAACAGGAAAGAATTCCTATTAACAGGTAAGGTTATTCCTTGACTTCCCATCATAATTTTGTGGCTCCCCTTGCATTTTAAAAAAGGTAAAGTTTCCCCCGCACACGCGTGCTAGTCGTTTCCGACTCTAGGGGCCGGTGCTCATCTCCGTTTCAAAGCCGAAGAGCCAGCGCTTCTCCGAGGATGTCTCCGTGGTCATGTGGCCAGCATGACTAGACGCCAAAGGCGCACGGAACGCTGTTACCTTCCCATCGTAGTGGTCCCTATTTTTCTACTTGCATTTTTACGTGCTTTCGAACTGCTAGGTTGGCAGAAGCTGGGACGAGTAACAGAACCTAAAATGGACAACCTGTAAAGTGGATAGACTGGATGTTCTTTTTAATTGCCTTTCCATCTTTTAGGAATGCTTAATTTTATAAAGTCAGGCAATAACAAAATAAATAGATTCTGTCTAGGCAAAGCAGATGTTGATGGATGAACTGTGAACCAGATCTAAAACCAGAACTATTTGTTTTAGTATTTCGGAGAAATAAGATGAATGCATACAAGTTTTCAACAGAGTTAAAAATGCTCCTAAATTGGAAATGCCATATGTATTTTTTCCCGTAAGACACAAATATTATAAGAAAGACACGTACTGTTAAACCATCAAAATATTTACAAGTATTGTGGTGCAAATTGTGTAAAAGAAGAAAGACCAGTGTTATGTAAAATAAAGCTAGAACTTTTTTTGAGTATGACTCTGTGATATAGTTCTCTGTGATACAGTTCACTCTGATACAGTTTTATAAAATCATAAAACCCATGTGAAACAAACTAGTTTGGAATGGATACAGTTGTACATATGTGTGAAATCAGACAATAATTTGTTAAGAACAGTGTTGGAGGGAGCAGAGGCTTTGTTCATAGGGGTGTTAACTGAGTTTTCGATTGTGAAGTTTAGGACAAAAGCCTGGAGCTGTTGGGAATTGATTGGCCTCTTCCGGTTAACAAAATTCAATATGGTTAGTGATAAAGTTCTTGACCTCATCTGGCTTGGCAGAAATACAAACTTTGCTGTTGAAATCATTGGTCTGACTTGCATGAGGAAGTTGCTGCCTTTATCTCTTGGTTGAAACCTCCTGCTTGAAATCCTGAAAAGAATACACCAGGATGGGATTCAGTTTTAGCTTGATGTGTTGTGTGAACCCAATGGTGGCTTGAAATAACTTAGTTAAGCAGTTACATGGTTAGCTTCCATAGATATTGAACCATAACATCTATCCTACTGTGACTCTATGGTGCCATATTATGGTGATTTTTATCATGATTTTACCCTAATTTAATATTTTATCTTGTCTGTTGTATTGTCCACACACTTTACATCCACGTATATTTATTTAAAATTATATTGGTGCTTGTTTGTATAATGTGGCTTATTAGTCTTGTGTATCAGTGATTGCATGATCTCTGTAGATGCCATACACTACTAGATAAATAAAAATAAACTCAGTTAACATGCTGTGGATTAAATACCTGTAATGTGTGAACTAGGTGACTGAGGTCAGTAGATGACATTTATCTAACTTGGTTTCCTGTATCCATACCTTGTTATCAAGGGACCAGGCAACTGGGGCTGGATTTCAGGTAGAAATTTGAGCCATGCAAGACCATGGGGAGTTTCTGGAGAAAAATGGGTAGTCTTATGCTTTCTCCATTCAATAGCTGAACAACAAAGCAATGCTCTCTAAGAGCTAAAGATGAAGGTAAATGTTCCCCCCATCCAGTCATGTCCAACTCTAGGGGTAGGGCTCATCTCCATTTCCTAGCCTAGGGAGCCAGTTTGTTTGAAGACACTTCCATGGATCTATGGCCAGCATGACTATATATTGAGGTGCACAGAACACTGTTATTTTCCCACTGAAGTGGTACCTATTTATCTACTCGCATTTGCACGCTTTTGAACTACTAAGTGGGCAGGAGCTGGAGCAAGGAATAGGAGCTCACCCCATCATGCAGCAGTTGGGTCTCAAACCCTGCCAGTTGACAAGCTTAGCATCTTTAACCACTAGCCATTGTGCCCCCCAAGAGCTACTGTACCTGAAATATAAAGGGGAAAAGTGCCAACTCTGGAATGAGATGTTTTTAGCCTCGAAGAGGCTGAGATTTGAAATTTGGAGAATGAGAGATCCTGGGTGTTTGATGAGACAGCTTGCAGGCTATGATTCCTCCTTTGAGGAGTCTGAATCTCTGAAAGATGTTGTCATGGTTCCGATTAAAAAGACACATCAAGACACATCACTGGACAGATGTCCAGAGGACATTGTCAGACTTTGAGGTTAAGGTTCCTCTCTGCTTCCAAGGCTTTCCAGTTCTCCCGAAAATGGGAAGGTGCCCTACAAAAAGGGTTCTTGGCCTTCGCCAACAGGGTTGCAAAGTGTACCCGGCTGATTTTTTTTTCTCCTCCTTCCAAACTCTCAGGTGTATGTTAGAATTGAGCAGAAGATGCTAAAAGGTACAAAGAGATGCGTTTCTGTTTCATTAGCCAAATGCTTTCCTGTTGGCAGTTAAATATGCCTGGTAACCCTAATGGTTGTAAACCTTCCTTTCTTTGCCCAAGTTGCAATTGTCCATAGCACTGTGAGCAAATGAATTGTAGAGGGAGAGAGAGAGAGAGAGAGAGAGAGAGAGAGAGAGAGAGAGAGAGAGAGAGAGAGAGAGAGAGAGAGAGAGAGAGAGAGAGAATGCGTTTGGAAAGAAATGAAAACTTGGGTACCACATTTTCCCAACTCAGTGTTCTCAAGGTATTCGTAGACTACAACTTAAGAAGAATCCCCAGGCTTAGTTTTTGACCATGGAATTTGAGTTTTGGAAGGTGCAGAGGCAGGAATCTGGACAGTAGAAGGTTAATGAGCTGGAACAGTATGCAGAGCCCAGATTTCTCAGGATTTTAAATGAAGGTGATCCTGGGAAAGAAAAACCACTGCTTTGATGCTCTATTTTCGCAGGGACGATCACAGTTCTTCTAATGTTGCTATTTTCACAATTCATTAGACCACTTGATGGTTCTTCAAGGAATCCTGGTCTTCTTCAGGAACTGAAATTCTAGAGGGCAACTCCAGAGTTGGTGGGGGTGGAGGGTGGGTTGGAGAACTGCTCAGAGAATAAATCAAGAGTTTCTGAAAATTCAATAGAAAGGAGGAGGAGGAGGAGGAGGATAAAGACAGATAAAATCAGGTAAAGAAATGTTTGCAAGCAAACAACCAAGCCCACAGAGCACCAAGAACTCCACACAGTTCCTGAAAACAAACATTTTATATTTGAGATTAATTTGCTTGATATTATACCATAACTTTATAACAGTATTATTAATTCTTTGACTCACTATTTTTATTTTTACTGATGTTTCAGCTGATAAATTTCAATTTATTGCAAATGTACAACATTAATTGAATATAATGCTAGTAAGCTTCTTAGAGTTTTATGATTGAAGAGACCTAGAAGCTTTTAATAAATAAATTTTCTAATAGCCATCAAATAAAAAACCAGAAATGATTTGGCTTATATAAAGGCAAATCCTTTTTTTTGTCACTTTAGTTGGCTGTCAAGCCGTGCCTTATAAACAAGTAGAGAAGAAGCCACCATATAATCCCAAAATGATCAGTGATAATCCAATTTACAGCACTGTAAAATGCAGCAGAGGGATTGTTCCCTGGCTTCCCTTTGTCAGAATTCTCCTGAACTTCCCTCCTGAAATGACGTCCACCCTTATTTCTCTTTCTACAGGACATGGAAATCATAAAGAAAATAGCCCCTTTCTCAACACGTCAGATCAAGGCAAAGGAGATTACTATGACCGAAACTTGGCTTTATTTGAGGTAACGATGCTTGAAATTTCATTTTTGGTCAATTTTTCAGCTTTCCAGAATGCTCAGTTTGTCCCTTGGCCAACACGTTTGAAGGACATCAAGGAGGTCCTGGAAGAAGGAAGAAGGATAGTTTGCCTACTATAGAAGAATGGGTACTTAAAGTATCGAATCTTGCAGAAATGTCTAAGATTTCTGCTTATTTGAAAGATCATTCACAAGAAAGATATATTTCAGTTTGGAGAAGATGGATAGATTATATTCAGAACAAATATGGGACTAAAAAGTTCCACTTAGCTTATGAGTAGATTTTAGAGGGATATTGTTATTAATTTTAGTATTAGTATTGATTATATTCTTGTTTAAGTTATTATTATTATGTTTTTAATAATTTGAATGTATTTATGTTAAAGGGGAGTTAAAGCACATTATGAATTTGGTTAATTTTATAATGGATAATTTTAGTTAGAATATGATTATTATGTCTATAACCCTGTATTCAGCTCTGGGAAGTGGGGGGGAAGGGGGTTGGTTCGGGGTGGGTGGGTTTTGGGGATATGTATTGTAAAATTTTTTTGTAAAACTGTTTAATAAAAAAAAGGAGCTCCTGATCCCTGCAAACCGTAGAGCTTTTTCTTCTCATGCTTTCAATTCCTCAACTAATCATACAAAGATGTGCATATGCTCTCAGCATCCATAATAAATGTTTTCAGAAATTTTTTTGATCTAAAACAAAAAATATTGATCTAAATAAATAAAAAAAATCAAGGCTAGGGTCACAACTCTGCGGTTGAAGTCCTGCTCTATTATGTGCATTGCATGTGCACATAAATTAGGAAGTAATGTGTAACTCATGTTCTCATAATTGCTTGCTGGTACTCTTTGCTATAATATGCTTTACACATGGCTACCTTTAAAGACTAGGTGGAAACTTGTACAGTTGGTAAATCTACTAGTTGTTGTTGTGTTTTCTTCTAGTCAAGTCCCTGCAGTGCTGTTGCCAAGGTTTTTCAGAATTGTTTGCCATTGCCTCCTTCCTAGGGCCGAGAGAGAGGGACTGGCTCAAGGCCACCCAGTTGGCTTTGTGCCTAAAATGAGACCACAGCTCATGGTCTCCTGGTAGCTATGCATGAAAAAAATAATATTTTATATTGCAAAAATGTAATCATGAGGAATGTTGCGGATAAATCTGCAGTAGAATCAATCACCAAAGATCTGTGATTGATTTATTTTTTTAAATTTCCTAAAAATAATGACTCAACACAAGGAACTAGTTTACCCTGGCAGTTATAGATATACCACTTTGATTGTAATCCCTCTGAGACAGGCTAGAAAACGTTCAAAGTATACAGTGTCATTTTAAAGGGAGGTGGTGTTATCCACAAATCAGTTTTATGGTTATATCTGTTTGTGGAAGAAGATAGACTATATTTCAGCTCTATGCTTCCTTTGTCGTCTTCTTGAATCTTGGGCAGTATTTGTCGAGCTTAGCAAGCTGAAGATAAATGGATTTCATCTCTCAGCTGGCTGGGGGATTCTGGGAGTTGACATACACCCGTCTTCAAGTTGCCAAGCTTGAGAAACACTGCTCCAGTGTTTTGTTACGGAACTTTGGTTCGCATCATAGTAGAGCATCAATGCTTGGATACAAGCTCAGAAAAGAGAATTGGGTTATCCATGGGATGAGATGAGCATGTCTTACAATAACTCCTGGGAGGATGGCTGCTCACAGGTTTGGAATTCAACTCTTGATGTTATCCCGGCAGTGCAGTTCTAGCTGGCTGAAATAGATGATTGTAGGTGTAGCTTAATATGGAAGGACAGGAAGCTGCTGTATTGGACACGATCCAAGGCTCCAGAGCAAAATTCTGGGAGTTGAAGTCCACATGTCTTAAAGGTGTCAAGGTTGAGAAACACGCCTCTCCTGACTTCAGTGGACCAAATGATCAGGGGTGTCAAACTGCTGGGCCGCGAGTTGGATGCGTCACGCAGAAGCTGCACCTACCCCAACTCTGTCAAGCGGGAAAAAGTCACGATAACATCGGGACACATCATGTGGCGAGTTTGACACGATGGAGATGGGCATACTCAAGTCATAGTCAAGCAATAGAACCTACCGTTGAATAGATATAGATGAGATTGTCTTTCAGATGGTTGGAGGGATTAATGAGTTCTAGGCAAGTCTTAGGCACATAGCCACCTGGGTGACCTTGGGCCAGTCACTTTCTCTCCGCCCTAGGAAGGAGGTAATGGCCAGCCACTTCTGAAAAAAACTTTGCCAGGAAAACCTTGTCCAGACAGTCTTTGAGAATTGGACACAATTGCACAGAAGAAGAAAAAGTGACTGCAATAAAGATGTATTGATATTATTATTGTCACTTTATCTTAAAGACAGATTGATGTATTGGTCATAACTTTTGTGATAGACAGCAGACTTGAGGTAATTTAGGCAACGATGTATTGGAAGCCCTTCTTCCGATATGCTACATTTAAAAATAATCAAAGGATGTTTTCAGCAGTATGTTATCAATTCCCCCCCCCCCCGCGTATGTCCTGTTCTATTTTAGAGATTGCAGTGTACGGATGCGCAACCATTTCATGGGGTAACACAGGGGTCCTCAACCTTGGCAACTTTAAGACTTGTAGACTTCAACTTCCTGGCTGAGGAATTCTGGGAGTTGAAGTCCACAAGTCTTAAAAGTTGCCAAGGTTGAGGACCCCTGGGGCAACAGAGCACATTTAAACTCTGATTCTCAGGCTGAGTACTGCCCAGGCGAAGATTAAAAATACACAAACTGCTAGTTGATATGATGGCATTTATAGAAAGAAAAATATATAAACCTAGGAGGTATGTTTTCAGTTGCTTTTCTGGCTGGCCAGCTGGAATGATAGCAAACTGCCCAAATTCAGCATAATTCATTCCCCCCCCCCTCTCTCTCTCTAACTGTGTCTCTCTAACTGTGTCTCTATCCTGTCTCATGGCATTTACAAAAAAACAAAAAACCAAGATGCTAGGCAGCCTGGCTACTTTGTGGGTTGCAATGAGATGCTCCATTTTGTGAATTCTTTTCCATGGCTACAGACATGCTGCCCTTGGCCCAGCAGGTCTGCTTGGTTAGTTAGCCTTTTCAGAGGTTGGCTTGGTGGCAACATGGAATGTCAACACCTCTTCCTCTGGGAGGTCAAGCCCCCCCCCCTCAACTTTTGGTTTTGGTTTTGCCTACTTTGCTGGAAATGCTAAGATAGGAGGCCGACCTCGTACAATGGAGGGAGGTGCCTTTTGGGTCCCCCTGGAGGGACAGCACCATGTAAGAGTTGATGCCTACAGGTGAAGCAGTCTAAGCTTTCCAGGACCGAAATGCTGAAATTCTACTGTCCCTGTTGGCCAATGTATCCTTGCACCTTTCCCTTTGTAGGAAGAACTGGACATTCGCCCGAAAGTGTCTTCTTTATTGGGCAAATTGGTCAGCTACACCAACCTCACTCAGGGAGCCAAAGAACACGAAGAAGCGGAAAATGCCGAAGGCTCGAGAAGTAAAGTTTCAAAAGTATGTCGCTTTCTTCAGTTTGTGTCTGTGTTCAGTTTTTGTTCGTGAGAAGAGTCTCTGATGGATCCCATGAATTGGAACCAATCCCTTGGTTTAATCCGCATGGGCTGACATGTGACCTTTAGAAGACAAGGTCACGGTTTGGATTTAGAGGATTAATTTTTATCACAAGGGGTGACTGCTTGGCCAAGAGACATCCCTGGACAGAGGGGAATGGTGCTTCGGCCACAGACTTTAAAGAGCCCTGGTGATGCAGAGGTTAGAATGCGGTAATGCAGGCTACTTCTGCTGACTGCCAGTAGTTGAGCAGTTCGATTCTCACCAGCTCAAGGTTGACTCAGCCTTCCATCCTTCTGAGGTCGGTAAAATGAGAACCCAGATTGTTGGGGACAAATAGGCTGACTCTATAAAGCGCTTAGAGAGGGTTGTAAAGCACTGAAGTGGTATATAAGTCTTAACAGCTATAGCTGTTCCTCCCTCCTTCCTTGCTTCCTTCCTTCCTTCCGTGGTGGTGCAGTGGTTGGAATGCAGTATTGCAGACTGACTCTGCCCACTGCCAGCAGTTCAATCCTGACCAGCTCAAGGTTGACTCAGCCTTCCTTCCTTCCAAGGTCAGTAAAATGAGGATTGTTGGGGGCAATAGGCTAACGCTGTAAACCGCTTAGAGAGGGCTGTAAAGAACGATGAATCGGTATGTAAGTCTAAATGCTATTGCTACGTCATTTTACTTTGTTGAGATGACTTCTTCTCTTTTTCAGTCTCCCAGCATGGGGACCCTGATGGGTGTCTATCTGCCATGCATGCAGAATATTTTTGGGGTTATCCTCTTTCTTCGGCTGACCTGGATAGTGGGAACAGCAGGTGTCGTCCAGGCCTTCCTTATTGTCTTAATCTGCTGCTGCTGTGTGAGTACATGGCCGCAACATCCTTTAGATGTTACCTACTTTCTTGTCTTCCACCCATGCCATGAGTTTTTATCCCGAATCTTCCCGATTGGCATATCTCAGTGTCCAAATTTATGGCTGGTCAGATTCCAGCTGGATGGATTTCCTTCCTATATTTTCTTTTTTTTACTGGAAACCTCCAGGCTTGCCAGATGCAAACTAGGACTCAACAAATTGGTTGGGTAAACATGTACTTAGAATCAAGGAAGTCTATATCTAAAACTGAATTTGATGTTCCATTGGCATACTCTTCTAATTCAGTGTGTTTTCCATTCCATTGACATAAACCCATTTGATGCCAGTGAAGGAAACATTAAAAGAGACTATTTGTAGCTCAGGCTTCAACTATGGGGACCTTGGTGCTCTCTAAGCTTGGTTGTTTTGTTGGAGATGTTTCATTACCCAAACTAAGTAATATCATCAGTGGAGGAAATATCTGTTGACCCCTGACATTGCTAGAATTCCCTGTAATACTGAGCATGCTTCTTCTCTATTTTCATGTGTTTCATCCTTACCAAATTTGGTCTTGTTCTGTTCAGTTCTCAGGGATTTATCTTTGTGTTGGATGGACAGACAGAATCCCAAACCCCCTGGCATAATAACATTCTTTGGGGTTGGAAAGACAGTTAAAGGATTGGATTACATCCCATTTCAAACATGTGGTATATTTAAATTTGATGATTCCTGTGTTCCTATATGTTTAAACTCTATTATTGTCATTCACAGACCATGCTGACAGCTATATCAATGAGTGCCATTGCCACAAATGGTGTAGTTCCAGGTACACTGTGATTTATTTGTCATGATTGTAATTTTGAGGCTCTTGAGTCCCAGTGGGAAAGAGATACTTGAATGAATGATTGCTTGCTTTATTGATTGACTTGCTATCAAGTTGATGTCAACTACCTAGATAGGTTTTCCCCAGAACAGAGCCATGGTGGTGCAGTGGTTAGAATGCAGTATTGCAGGCAAACTCTGCCCACTGCCAGAAGTTCGATCCCCACCAGCTCAAGGTTGATTCAGCCTTCCACCTTTCTGAAATTGGTAAAATGAGGACCCGGATTATTGGGGGCAATATGCTGATTCTATAAACCGCTTAGAGAGGGCTGTAAAGCACTGT
Organism: Vipera ursinii; assembly: GCF_947247035.1. Lineage (NCBI taxonomy): Eukaryota > Metazoa > Chordata > Lepidosauria > Squamata > Viperidae > Vipera > Vipera ursinii. The sequence goes on from NC_139520.1 coordinate 7,817,043, forward strand.
GAAGCAGTATATAAGTCTAAGTGCTATCACTATTGCTATTGCCAACCTGGTCCTTTAGGTCTTTCAACAGGTATATCCACCACCGCTCTGAATTCATTCACCCTGCTTCTGTTCTTCCTTTCCATTCCGTTCTGTCCATTTTTTCCCAGCATTATAGGAAGCAGGCTTTCAGAGGTAGTCTATTGTAGTAAATGACATCCAGTTTCCCAGAAAAAATATCTGCATCTCTTAACTGTGAAAGATCTTTTTTTAAAAAAATAATAATAATTCTATCTCACCTTTATTATTTTTACAAATAACTCAAGGTGGCGAACATACCCAACATACTTTCCTCCTTCTATTTTTCCCCACAGCAACAACCCTGTGAGTTGGGTTGGGATGAGAGAGAGTGACTGGCCCAAAGTCACCCAGTTGGCTTTCAGGGCTGAGGTGGGACTAGAACTTAACGTCTCCTGGTGATTGGCCCAAAATCACCCAACCAGCTTTCATGCCTAAGGTGGGACTAGAACTCCTCATCTCCTGGTGATTGGCCCAGAGACAACCAGCAAGCTTTCATGGATAAGGGACTAGAATTTATGGTCTCCCGCTTTCTAGCCTGATGCCTTCACCACTAGACCAAATTAGCTGATTTAGATTTTGCTTTTCCAGAGCATCCTTATTTTGGACATTTGTAGACTTTTTCCTTTTATTTGTTCTTTGTATTGTAGCTGGTGGTTCCTACTTCATGATTTCAAGATCACTGGGTCCTGAATTTGGAGGTGCTGTGGGACTGTGTTTCTACTTGGGAACAACATTTGCAGGTGCCATGTACATCCTGGGTGCCATTGAGATCCTACTGGTAAGTAGTTAACAAATATATTGCCAGTGAAGTCACAGTGTATTAGAATTTCCAATGAATGTGTAGAGAGATTATTCCATTATTGCTTCTACTAATTGAAGCACATATTTTCTTAAAACTTCAAAAAGTTATCTGGTCTTACATGCTCTTCTTGGTAGTGTTCAGATAACAAGGCTAGGCAACTGATAATTCCTTACTTTTTGTTAAGATTCCATCTCCCATCATATTTTTCTCGTGGCCATGCTAGATGGGACCGGCTGAAGCTAATGTCAAAAAGATCTGGAGAAGAACGCTGTAGTTTGCTTTTCTCTGTTTTATGCATATTATGCATTAAAATGTTAGGATTGTGCAGAATAGAATAAAATTTCTTGGTGTGTCTGCCTGAGGTAGGCTTTGTGCCGATCATCTTAAAGGGCGTCTTTTAGATTTTTGCAGATCTGAGGCCAGTGAGGAGACGTAGGAAGCAGATTTTGCCTTCTTGCTTTGATCATGGGATTTAGTGGTAATAAAAGAATCTCTTAAAACTCCTACATATAAATCCATGACTGGAAGGGCAAGATTTGTCCTCCACCAAAATTGAAGAATCCCTTGCAATAATTTCCTTCCTGTCTTCTTTTATATCGTAACTATTAGATTTTGAAATAAGTTGTACTTTCTTACCTCTTAATGTCTCACGCTTAGAAAAACATAGGTACATTGTAAGTGGTGGTGATGCTGGTGATACCATGTCATTTGTGTTTGTTATGTTCCGTTCAGTCCCTCTGAACCGAATGGAACATAATCCCAGTTCACTTAGCATGGGATTAGAATCCATGTTTAAGAAGTAAACATGAAATTCTACAACATCTCTTCTCCTTTTTAGGATTTATTGGTAATACAAAGGCATTTCCATTGCAGAATTCCCTTAGCAGTGGCTTTTCGGATACATTAGGACAGTGTTTCTCCAACCTCAACAACTTTAAAGATACACGGATTTCAGCTCCCTGAATTCTTCAACTGGCTGGGGAATTCTGGGAGTTGAAGTCCACACACATTAAATCTACTGAGGTTGAGGAGCACTGTCTTAGGATGATGGTTTCCAGGTTTCCCAAGTCCAGCATGATCCAGAAGTCTTCTGGAAGCTTCAAATCTCTCGTCATCTGGCGACTGGCCTAATTGGAGGGGAGGGCTGTGGTGTCTGAATTAATTTTGGACATTGTGCATGTCCCAATGTGTGTCTTGGACCGCTCGTTTTGGTTGCCAACACTAAAGTCATGTTCTTACTCTTTCAGACATATATTGCTCCCCAGGCTGCCATTTTCCATTCAACTGGGGCCCATGATACTTCGAGTGCCACCCTGAATAACATGCGAGTCTACGGGACCTTATTTCTTACCTTCATGGCTCTCGTAGTCTTTGTGGGTGTAAAATATGTTAACAAGTTTGCTTCACTCTTTTTGGCTTGTGTCATCATTTCCATCTTATCCATCTACGCTGGGTCAATTAAATCCATCTTCAGTCCACCTTTTTTCCCGTAAGTAGAAGTACTTGGCAATGCCAGCTCATAATGTTGGTTATGGAAACTCTGATAAAATCTCTAGCTAGCTTGAAGGGAGGTGTTGGGGGGGGGGTGAGCTTAGAGTTCTTGCACTGCAGAAAGTAGCACACACCTGAAGAATTAGAATCCTTGAAGTCTTTATCTGACCACTACCCAGGAAATGCAGTCAGTCTGGCAAGATTCTTGCAATATAGGTGAGTAACAATAAAGCTTCTGTTTGAGACTTTCCGAGAGTGCTTCGGATTGCTTGTGCCTGACAGAAGCCATGGGTGAAGGAGAGACCACCACAGTGGGAGGGTTAGAAGACATTCCAGCTTAGAGTCCATTGAGGGAGGAAACCACTCAGGGGAGGAAACCTTTGAGGTCAAACCCTTAGGACAATATCTGGTTTCCTCAAGGGAAGACTACATGGTGAATTCTTCTTAAAATGGTTGTCAACAATAAAGGACCCTATTTGGCCCATTCTCAGAGCTGCTTGCACCTGGCAAGTTAGATGTTCACTGTGCAGGCAGTCCTTGACTTATAACAGATCATTTAGTGACTGTTCAAAGTTACAATGGCATTGAAAAAAGTGACTTATGACCATTTCTCACACTTACAACTGTTGCAGCAATCCCAAGGATCACGTGATCAGAATTCGGACATTTGGCAGCTGACTCGCATTTATGACGTTTGCTGTATCCCAGGGTCATTTGTTCCCCTTTTTCGACTTTCTGACAAGCAAAGTCAACAGGGAAGCCAGGTTCACTGTACAACTCTGTTACTAACTTAACTGCAGTGATTCACTCAACAACAGTGGCAAGGAAGGTCGTAAAATGGGGCAAAATTCACTTAACAACTGCTCCACTTAGCAATGGAAATGGAAATGGCTAAGTGTCCGTTGTGAGCATAAGTCAAGGACTACCTATAACGGCAGAAGCTCCTACAATGATTCTTATCAACGGCATTCCACTCCCTACTAAATATATTAATTATTTTGGGGTCATTTGATGGTTTTGCTTTTGTCTTTAGTTGCCCTTCGGTTTCTTTTAGAAAACTAAGGTGTCTCTGGACTTCTTTGTTTTTTCTTGCACTAAATTAAAATAGAATTGTTTCTAGGAGACAACCTTGTGAGTTTACTGCAGTAAAAAGAACAGAGATTCTGAATTTTTGAAAGCTACCAGATTATTAAGGCATCTGCTTAGAATCTGTTTCTCAGGGCAAAATGTGCAAGCAGTAAGGTTCGAAAGGAATCCTCCCTTATTTGTGCATTTTTATTTATTTATTTACAGTGGTATATTTATATACTGTGTGAATATCACTGTACCCAGATAATGTACACCTTGTTTTTTATAATAATATAGTAAAACAATATTAACACGAAAAGGAAGGACATAGAAAAGGTTCAACATTTGCATTTGTTTCTCTTTGTTTTGGTTGTTTTAAGTTCTCACATATACAAATGTTCAATGTTTTTTTTTTGTGCTCTGGTAGAAGAATGCAAAATAGAGTCTATGGTCTGTTTAATCTTTGTCTTTCCTCAACATGTATTATTGAATTTATATCTCCAAGCTGGTAACTTTCAGATGAGTTGGAATAGAAAAAAAAATGTTTGAATTCATAAACCAGAACTGGGACTGTAAACTTGTAAAAAAAAGGATGGAAGAATGTTTTTCATTCCTCACTACTAATATTAGAACTTGGGATTTTCCTCTGAAGACTGATTAAGTTGATAAATTTAGCAGAGCTAAGAGAAAAGTTTATTTTCATACATCACCAAATGTTGCTGTTTTCACCCTGGGTTTTATATGCCTGGCTACTTATTTTGCAAAGCCAGATGCCAGATTTAGTCTTATTCCCGCTGCCTTCATGGTGTTTATCAAAAGGAGGTCTAATTAAAATAAAGACATGCCCTTGCATATTGTAATGAACCAGGTTTTGGCAGCTTGTTGAGAAAAGACGGGGTAGCGGGACTATTTATGCAAACTTTTACCTGGCGAAAATGTTGATGTCTTTTCTTCCTAGGGTCTGCATGCTGGGTAATCGGACTCTTTCCAGGGACCAGTTTGATATTTGTGCCAAAACGATGGTGGTCAACAATGTGACGGTGCCCACCAATCTCACCAACCTTTTTTGCCCGGGTTACAACATAACCTCTAGCCACTGTGATGAATATTTTCATTTAAATAACGTCACTGAGATTGTCGGCATCCCGGGAGCTGCAAGTGGAATTTTGAAAGGTAATTTTTAAGACCATGTCATAACTTTGGGCTGAGCAAGCAAAGGGCATCAATGAACACATCAAGGCTTGCATATCATCAATTCCATGTGCAATCTCTGTATGGGGGGGGATCTGTGGCAGCTATAAGGGAGAAAATTCAGTCTGAAACCTTGGAGAGAGCCTGCCAGCCAGGGTACACCACTGTTTCTCAACCTTGGCAATTTAAAGATGTGTGGACTTCAAATCCCAAAATTCCTCAGCCACCATGCCTGGTTGGGGAATTCTGGGAGCTAAAGTCCACACGCTGGACAGTTGCCACGGTTGAGAAACACTGATGTACAGACACTGATGTAAATAGGACAGGAGATAGGGTGGATCTGTTTTCCTAATTAAATCAGTGCTTTATTTAGAACCAAACTCATTTGAGACCCCAGTGATGCTAGGAATGGTTAGTGCAGGGGTAGGCAACCTTGGCTCTTTTATGACTTGTGGACTTCAACTCCCAGAATTCCTGAGCCAGCATGAGGGAACTATGGCCCCTTCATGACTGGTGGACTTCAACTCCCAGAATTCCTGAGCCCGCATGGCTCAGCTTGGAAACCTCTCCCTTTCCCCTCAGCATGGCTGGCTCAGGAATTCTGGGAGTTGAAGTCCACGAGTCATAAAAGAGCCAAGGTTGCCTACCCTTGGGTTAGTGGAACAAGAAGAAGAGACAAGCTAAGAACAGGCTGGCCTGATAACATCAAGACTGATGCAAAGATGAACATCCAACAACTGGAAGCAGCTGTGCTGGACAGGTAGCAGGGAGAGCGCTTGCCTATAAAGTCGCCAAGAGTCGGAGATGACCAAATGCTTAAAACCACAACAATACAGAGCCATTCTCTTTATCATTTAAGGAAAGAGACCATTGTTCAAAGACAATGCGTTGTTTGTGGGCTGAAGGTCCCACATCTGGCATCTCCCTCTAGGGCTAGAAAGATTTCCAGACTGAATCCTTGTAAAATAGTTGTTAATCAGTTAAGGGCTGGGCCATCTCATGCTTTTGAGATGCTTTGAATTTCAACTCTCATAGCCCCCTGGGTCATTGGCCTTGTTGGTCCAAAATAATGTGAAGGTCCAAAGTTATCTAGAATAGAATAGAGCTGGAAAGGACCTTGGAGGTCTTCTAGTCCAGCCCCCAGCTCAAGCTGGAGAATCTAGTCTCAGACAGGTGACTGTCTACTCTCTTCTTAAAAACCTCCAGTGATGGAGCGCCCATGATTTCTGGAGGTAAGCTGTTCCACTGGTTGACTGTCCTCACTGTCAGGAAGTTTCTCCTTAGTTCCAGGTTGCTTCTCTCTTTGATCAGTTTCCAAACATTGTTTCTCATCCTTCGCTCTGGTGCTCTGGTGAACAACCTGCCCCCCTCTGCCTTGTGGCAGCCCCTCAGATACTGGATCACTGCTATCAAGTCTCCCCTATTTCTTCTTTTCTTTAGACTAGCCAAACCCAAGTCCCATAGCCGTTCTTCTTATGTTTTAGTCTCCAGGCCTTTGATCATCTTAGTTGTTCTTCTCTGATATGGTGTGATATGGTGACCAAAATTGGCTTCAGTATCCCAGGTGTGGTCTTACTAGGGTTTTATCAAGCGGTAATAATACTTTGCATGACCTTGATTCTATGATCTACTTATGGTCTATACAGTAGGGGGTTTCTTGGTCTCCACTTAAAGATAATGACGTCCTTGTGCATTGTGCCTTGTATAATACAGGAGGTTATATAGTTTAGTTTAGTTTATTAATATTTCTATACCGCCCTTCTCCCGAAGGACTCAGGGCGGTGTACAGGGCAAGAATAAAACATAAAGTTACAAAAATTAAAAAGTTATTAAATACATGCCCATAAAAACAATAAATACATTAATAAAACCCCCAATAAAATGATAATAAAAACCCCTGCAATCCCACCCTCAGGCCAGGCCGGCTTGTTCGAACAGGTATGTTTTCAGATCGCGGCGAAAGGAGCGAAGATCCGGCGCCGTCCGGAGCTCAACCGGTAGCTGGTTCCATAGCTCCGGGGCGCCCACAGAGAAAGATCTCCCCCTGGGGGCCACCAGTCTACATTCTCTGACCGGTGGCACCCTGAGGAGTCCCTCTCTGTGGGAACGCACAGGGCAGAGGGAAGTAGTCTCAGATTCAATCCAGTAAAGATGGGGAGCAGGAGAAAATGAAGAAATGGAAATGATATACCTTTCCAGCTTTGTGCAACAACAATGAAATGTGGGAATACCCAAATCTCACACGAAAAAAGCAAATACGGTGGCTGTGACTTGCAATTGAAGCTCATCCCTTCTATGTATATCTCAGGGGTCTCCAAACTTGGCAACTTTATGACGTGTGGACTTCAACTCTCAGAATTCCCTATGGCTGGCTGGAGAATTCTGGGAGTTGAAGTCCACAAGTCTTAAAAGTCGCCAAGTTTGGAGAGCCCTGATGTATATCATAAGAGGAGGAGTTTCCTGTTGATTGTCTTGTCTCCTGTTGTGGCTTCTGGTCAAAGTTTTAATGGTTTTAAGTCTGGAGTCTATCCTGTTCAATAAAGAATTTCCTCATTGCTGGACAACCAAGGGGACCAGCCTCTCTTGGCTATGTTCAGCTCCTGTGTGTAAACTATATATATTTCTTCATTTATTCTACATTCCTTATTCTATATTTCCACCACCCCAGATAATGTCTGGAGTAATTACTTGGAGAAAGGCGAGATCCTGGAAAGAGCAGACTGTCCTTCTGTTGACGTAGCTGGAAATAAGAACAACCTCCACTTGTACGTCTATGCGGACATTGCAACTTCCTTCACTGTCCTTGTTGGCATCTTCTTCCCTTCTGTGACTGGTGAGAAGATACAAAGGCTGAAATCTCTAGGTGTATTTTGATGTATTGTGGGTTTGTTTTTTGGTGGGGGGAAGTATCTGTCTTATCTGCCTTTTTGTTTTCTTTTTAAGGCATCATGGCTGGCTCCAACCGATCAGGAGACCTCAAGGATGCCCAAAAGTCTATTCCAGTGGGAACCATTCTTGCTATTGCCACCACATCTCTTGTCTGTATCCTTTAAACATAGGAGTGTCCATGCTATGGTTTTAGTGCTTCAGAAACTTTATGTTAGGGGTCTGACTATGACCTTTGAAGCAGTAACATCTGCCCTGGCTCTATGAATCTTGGAAAGGAAAGAGAAAATTAAAATAGCCATGAAGATTCCCTTGAAATAAAGGATGGTCTTCCTGCAGGCTGCAGGTGTGCTTTTCATTTACCTGTTCTTGAACCTCCAAGGTATTTTTTGCTCCTCTGAAAGAGAGTAGAGTAGAGTAGAGTAGAGTAGAGTAGAGTAGAGTAGAGTAGAGTAGAGTAGAGTAGAGTAGAAATTAGAATAGAGTAGAGTAGAGTAGAATGGAATGGAATAGAATAGAATAGAATAGAATAGAATAGAATAGAATAGAATAGAATAGAATAGAATAGAATAGAATAGAATAGAATAGAATAGAATAGAATAGAATAGAATACAACAGAATACAACAGAATAGAATACAACAGAATACAACAGAATACAACAGAATACAATAGAATATGGGATGGGATATAATTAGAATAGAATAGGATAGGATAGGATAGGATAGGATAGGATAGGATAGGATAGGATAGGATAGGATAGGATAGGATAGGATAGGATAGGATAGGATAGGATAGAATAGAATATGGGATAGAATAGAATAGAATAGAGTAGAGTAGAGTAGAGTAGAATAGAATAGAGTTAGAATAGAATAGAATAGAATAGAATAGAATAGAATAGAATAGAATAGAATAGAATAGAATAGAATAGAATAGAATAGAATAGAATAGAACAGAATAGAATAGAGCTGGAAGGGACCTTGGGGGTCTTCTAGTCCAGCCCCCTGCTCAAGCAGGAGAACCTATACCATCTCAGACAGGTGACTGTCTAGCCTCTTCTTAAAAATCTCCAGTGATGGAGTGCCGACAATTTCTGGAGGCAAGCTGTTCCACTGGTTAATATGTTTAATATATAAAGATACAAAAATAGAAGGGTTAAAACACATGTCAGGCTTATTGCTCTTATTTTTCACTTGCAACTTCTTCCTTCTACACAAAACATATGAACTCATTCTACTGAGGTCACATTTTTTGGCAGTTAGAAACCAGACAAGGACAGCAACAAAAAAGGATATCCACCTGGTATTAGGTGACCATCTTAGATGTGACCTGGAGAACTTTTTCTGCATTATTTCAGCTGCTCCATGAAGCCAACCAAGCATCATGTGGATCAGTGTGTTATGCAAGCACAGCAGTGGTGTGATGAGTATTATGTTGGCTTTTGTGTGTCAAGTAGTGGTTGAGCTGTGATCCATTTTTGAAAAACACAAGTTGACTTGAAGGCCCTATATGTTCTCCATATGCAGTGACCTAAATGTTGTTGATATGCTGAAGCAGAGAAATGACATTCTGATTATCTTGTGTTATGAATATCTATGTATTTAATCCTAGCTGCTTCAGTGCATTTAATTTCTCCCAGTGTATTTAATTTAATTTCAACCTATTTACCAAAATGTTGTTAAGAAAAATATGGCAACAGGAAGAATGGCATCCTATTAGAAAATATCAAATGACTTGTGTGATGTCCTGTTCATTGCAATTTTACTTTGCAAATTGCATCGGCAATTTTTTTTGCGACTTAGCAGAAGATAAGAGGAATATTTGTGGCTGATTACTGGGAATGTAGGCATTTGTTGCGTCAAAATTCTGGCTTCCTTAACTGGGTTTGCACCTCACAGATTTCAGCTGTGTATTGTTGTTTGGAGCTTGCATTGAAGGTGTTGTTCTTCGAGATAAGTAAGTAATTATTTCAGATTGTCCTTTCATGGAAGGGAATCAATTTTGTTTCCTTTGATTGCTATTGCTAATTTCCTTTACAGTGTAGATACTGGATTTTTCTTTTTGACACACTACACAGAATGTATCTTTTCCCCTAATAACCATTAGGTAAAGGTAAAGGTTCCCCCACACATGCATGCTAGTCGTCTCCGACTCTAGGGGCCGGTGCTCATCTCCGTTTCAAAGCCGAAGAGCCAGCGCTTGTCCGAGGACGTCTCCGTGGTCATGTGGCCGGCATGACTAGACGCCAAAGGTGCACGGAATGCTGTTATCTTCCCACCGGAGTGGTCCCTATTTTTCTACTTGCATTTTTACGTGCTTTCGAACTGCTAGGTTGGCAGAAGCTGGGACGAGTAACAGGCGCTCACTCTGTTACGTGGCACTCGGGATTCGACCCGCCAAACTGCCGATCTTCTGATCGACAAGCTCAGCGTCCTAACCCACTGAGCCACTGCATCCCTAATAACAATTACCAGCTGTAAACACACAGGATTACTTGTCCTTGCCTTACAACAGCTCACTTAGTGAGTGCTCAAAGTTACAACGGCACTGAAAAAAGTGACTTACGACCATTTTTCACTTTTAGGAATTTTTGCACTATTCCTTCTGAATGGAACTGAGACTGAGCTTGCCACATCTTACTGCAGCGTTTCTCAATCTTGAGTAGACTTTAATTCCCAGAATGGCTGGCTGGGGAATTCTGGAAGTTGAATTACTCCCATCTTAAAGTTGCCGCGGTTGAGAAACACTGCCTTACTGCACCCTGTGTCTGGGTCGATAGCTCATCGCAAGATAATCCATGGGAATAATTCATGCTTATTTTGCATGCGTGGGACATGGTGACTCAGTGGGTTAGGACACTGATCTTGTCGATCAGAAGGTCGGCAGTTTGGCGGGTTGAATCCCGAGTGCCGCATAGCAGAGTGAGCGCCTGTTACTCGTCCCAGCTTTTGCCAACCTAGCAGTTCGAAAGCATGTAAAAATGCAAGTAGAAAAATAGGAAGAAGAGGAAGGAGAAGGAGAAGGAGAAGGGAATAAAAGAAGGAGGAAAACCTGGGAGGGAGGGAAGGAAGGAAGGAAGGAAGGAAGGAAGGAAGGAAGGAAGGAAGGAAGGAAGGATATAAATAGAGATAATAGACTGGATGGATGGATGGAAAGAAAAAGGGAAGGAAGGAAGGAAAGAAGGAAGGAAGGAAGGAAGGAAGGAAGGAAGGAAGGAAGGAAGGAAGGAAAGAAAGAAGGAAGGACAGATATAAATAGAGATAATAGACTGGATGGATGGATGGATGGATGGAAAGAAAAAGGGAAGGAAGGAAGGAAGGAAGGAAGGAAGGAAGGACAGATATAAATAGAGATAATAGACTGGATAGATGGATGGAAAGAAAAAGGGAAGGAAGGAGGGAAGGAAGGAAGGAAGGAAGGAAGGAAGGTATGGGCAGTAAATATGTGACTGAAGTTTTCTGGGATTAAAATGTGTTTGAATATTAGTAGCTTGGGATGGTAGATGGGCTGTTGGTTTGATCTCCGAGCTTCATGATTTTAGAATAGAACAGGGCTGGAAGGGACCTTGAAGGTCTTCTAGTCCAACCCCCTATTCAAGGAGGATTTGGCTGCAAACATTTCATCTCCATTCGGGGGGGGATCTTCCGTGCACTTTGAATTGTCTCGGAATTGTTTCTGGGATTATTTTTGGTGCTAGCATGTTTCATAGTCTGAAAAAGTTTGGGAAGTCCCACTTGATATGAGGAGTAAGTTGACCTGTCCTTGGTAAAGTAATTGAAAATCAGATGGAAACACCAAACAAATTCAAGTCTCTTCTTGAATGACAAATTCTCTCCTCCTCCTCCTCCTCCTAGGTATGGTGATGCCGTGAACAAGAACTTAGTGGTGGGCACGCTGGCCTGGCCCACGCCGTGGGTCATAGTGATTGGGTCCTTCTTCTCTACATGTGGAGCAGGTTTGCAGAGCCTCACTGGAGCTCCACGTCTCCTTCAAGCCATTGCCAAAGACAACATTATTCCATTCCTCAGGGTCAGTCCATTTTTTTTAAGAGCAAAAGTTGGAATAATTTGATGCGTAGAACTACTAGGGGACGCGAAAACTCCCTGGAAAGATTCTTAGAATGTTTGATCTTTTGAGAATTTGTGTTTCCATTACTTTTGAAAAGGCAAGCATGCAACTGGCATGAAAATCACCCAAACATCTGAAGAGATAGCAAACTGGGAAGCCCATTGGCAGGAAAGACTCCAGGATTCTTCCGAGCCCAAATTAATTTTGTAACTAGACATCCAATACCAGATTTTGCAGTATAATATATTTTTGACTTGAAGGCACCTCAACATCAATCTCCATGAAGCTGTTGTAGGTTCTATACAGTTACTGACCTTCTAACTTACCACAGCTTTAGTTTTGAACTGATTTTCCAGTACTTGCCCTGACTCCCAGATATGCTTAGTATAATCCAGTGTTGGAAGTCATTGTGCGAATGGAGACAGATGCTGATCCCTTGTAATCAGAAGCTGCTTCTCTGTAATTTGGATCGATTTTCTCTCAAAACATCAGGACCATATGTTGGATTTAAGTGGCTTTGCTAGACTAAGTTCTCACTAAGGCTGAGAGAGAATAATTTCTGAAACTCGAAGCCAAGGGAAATAGTCATACTCCTGAGTATGAAACTAATTCTCATATGCCAGTGACATCAAATGAAAACTAGAGAACACAGATGTTTCTCTGTGAGGAAGTGAGGGAGAAGCAACTGTTTTGCCCAAACAGGAGATGAACCCCATCGGTTCCTTATGAACAGTGCTCAGTGACTCATCGTGAAAGGGTACATGTACAAAATATTTTTGTTCCTCTCTCTCTTGTCCTTTTTTTTAACAGGTGTTTGGTCATGGAAAGGCAAATGGAGAACCAACCTGGGCTCTTCTGCTCACAGCCCTGATTGCCGAGCTCGGCATTCTAATTGCCTCCCTTGATATGGTGGCCCCAATCCTTTCTATGTAAGTTTGCAGGATGTTGGTTTTTAAAGGTAGGGGAGAATTTTGGCCTTCTGGAAGCCTTCTCCATTGAGTTGAGTTGGAAATGTCAAACGTTTGTCCTGGATGAGTGGGGACGGAAGAAGCTTCCATGCCCTCTTTTGTTTTTTTCATTCTTGGAGAAGCTCAGAATATTTTTATGGGATGATGTAGCCTAATTTTTGGAGTATAATAGGAAATTAAAGATGAGAACATGCTGCAAGGAGACCGTCAGAGAGATTTCAAATTCCCCACTCCTGAGAGAGACCTAGAAAATTGGTTGCAAAGGTGCTTTTCCAAAGACAACTGGACTTTCTTGGGGGGTTTTTCCTTGAATGAAAAAAGAAAAGAAAGTCCAGTTGGATTTGGAAAAGCACCTTTGTGACAACCATGGCGTGGACGATTAAGAATCTCCATAGACATCTAGAGAATTGCTCATTCTTTAAGCTATCTTTTTACCATTTCTACTCATATAGAATAGGAATGATAATACATCTGGAAGAATCTAGGTCAGGGGTCTTCAAACTTGGCCCTCTTATGACTTGTGGACTTCAACTCCCAGAATTCCTCAGTCAGGTACGCTGGCTGAGGAATTCTGGGAGTTGAAGTCCACAAGTCATAAAAGGGCCAGGTTTCAAGACCCCTGATCTAGGTCGAAGGAACCTGATATAAACGCTTAAGAAACTTTTTGCTGTCAGCAGCTCAGAAAATAAAAAACTGGAATTTAAAAGTGACTGAGAACTTGAGTGAAGGCCAACATTTCATTAGATGTCAGCCTTCTCACACAAAAACTCTTGACAGCTCATGCCAGAACTCTGATGTTTGTGAGATTTCAGACCTTATTACTAGATTTTGCTTTATTAAAACAAACATTACTTAATATCTATGGTACCCAGGCTGTTCTGGAAGAGTCACTTGGTCTAGTGCAGGGGTGGGGGAACCTTGGCTCTTTTATGACTTGTGGACTTCAACTCCCAGAATTCCTCAGCCAGGCAAGCTGGCTGAGGAATTCTGGAAATTGAAGTCCACAAGTCATAAAAGAGCCAAGGTTCCCCCACCCCTGGTAGTGGTTGCCCATCGCAAAGGAACATCAGTTATATTGAAGAAACAACTAGGGACATTCCCAGTACATTTCTGAGTGTTTCCTGGGATGCACTTTAAAAGTGTCGCAGTCAAAAGAAGAAGTCGATTGTGTATTTTTATTCTTTTGGGTCCCTACTGCAGAAGACCATTTTTGACTGCCACCTAGCGTCGATTCTGAATACATCACTGTTAAACGAAAGGAACCTGTCTATTACTGCAGTTATTTCTCATGCAGTTATCACTCATTACTGCTGAGACAGTCTGAACAAATCTAATATCTGGTAACCCAGAAGACTTTTTCATTCTTCTTTTTTTATTTCCTTTCCTGCATGTCCACGGCAAGTCAGGAACATATGCAGGGTGTGTTAACATAAATCAAGATGGGACCACAGTGGTGTGATTGAGACTTCATTGGGCTTTTAAGTGCATCATCACACATGGAAAATGAGTGGAGCTTTCATCACATTGTTATTGCCATCTTGGCATTTCTGACGACACCCTGCAGAGATCCTGATGACAAACAGTGCAACAAGTTGTTGCAACAATAGGATGCCGCAGAAAGCAGAAAGATGTTCAAATGAAACTCACAAGGAAGCCATGGGCAACTGCCAATTTTCTTAATGACATTCCTCATACCTCTTTCTTTCCTCTTTGCTACCCGAAAATAGGTTTTTCCTAATGTGTTACCTGTTTGTCAACCTGGCCTGTGCGGTGCAGACTCTCTTAAGAACTCCCAACTGGCGTCCCAGATTTAAGTATTATCATTGGTAAGAACTTTTTGAATGAATGAATTAGGAGGGAAGTGGCTTCTAAAATTGTCTTTGTCACCATGTTAAGAGTCAAAAGCCCAAAACACTTGAGAATTTGTGAAGTCTGTGAAACCAGAAGTGCTTGGAAAATGTCCCTTAGCCGATTATGCCTCTCTGGCCTGGTTCATACCTTATTGTGTCATACTGATAATATCTGCAACTTGAATACATAAATAAACTGTTGCAGAGACTGCAAAATCTTGCATTGCCACCAACGAAGGTTCTCTGGAATCTTGTCATCCTTCAAGCTGTCTTTCTTCAAGAAATACTTGTATGCATGAAACCAGCCGTAATAACCTATCGACATGTTGAGTTTTATTTTCTTAGGGCCCTGTCCTTCTTAGGGATGAGTATCTGCCTTGCCCTGATGTTCATCTCCTCCTGGTATTATGCTTTGGTGGCCATGCTCATTGCCGGCATGATCTATAAGTACATTGAATATCAGGGGTAAGTGAATTTATAATGAAAGTAACCTGATTTAAGATAGATGGAGGGATAGAATTGTAAAACTGGGCTTTTAAGCCCCAACCTGTTTCTATCTAGAACAAGGGTGTCCAACCTTGGCAGCTTTAAGACTTGTGGACTTCAACTCCCAGAATTCCCCAGCCAATGTGGAGTTTTAGTCCATGGGTCTTAAAGTTGTCAAGGTTGGACACCCCTGGTCTGGACACTTTGAGACCCTAGCTTCCTCAAGATGTTGTCATCAAAAGGGCATTCTAAGATTTATATCTAGACAGCAACACTGAAAGAAGACATTTGTGAAGTCCCTGGTGCTCTCTGAACTTGCCTGTTGTCTTACAGACATTTCATTACCCGACATAAATAGTGTGAATGAGCGTGAGGTTTGCTCCTTGTTTATATATAGTAGTTTCCCCTGTCAGCTTTGATCGGGGTGTCAAGAAGACATTCGATTTAATAGACGCTTCCCTGGAAATACTGTGTCTGCAGGGGAGGGGAAGATAAGAAATGTTAGAATTCCCAAGGTAGGTACATCAGAATTTGAATGTTCACTAAGTGACCAGTTATAAGTTGAGGACTACCTGTATTGGGTCTCTGAAAAAGAATAGTGCTCTGAATCGATGTGATTCTCTCATTGCAAAGGATCAGAATAATCTGCTATGTTGCAGCATAAGTTTATTCAACAATAATCTGGTCAACTAAACTTGAGTACTTAAATTGGCTCCAGATAAAGGTCAGTGGAATTCAGGGAAGGCTTGGACTAGGACTGTTTGTGGCAATGTAAGGATTCTAAGCTGATGACACTTTTAACTCCACCTCCTCCAGCTCTGCCTGCTCTTTTACAATTCTGACGTTCTCTTTTCTAGGGCAGAGAAGGAATGGGGTGATGGTATCCGGGGCCTGTCTCTAAGTGCTGCCCGGTATGCTTTGCTGAGATTGGAAGAAGGTCCTCCCCATACCAAGAACTGGAGGTGGGTTCTTTCATTTTGATGTAAATTTTGTGTAGGTTTTTTCCCCCATGGGGAAGTCAGTGCATTCCTGACTTTGTTACCACTTCTCCGTGATTTAAAATTAGGTATTCAGACTCTCTTTGGGGACCGGTTCTCCTGCAGTTGCTAAACCTTGAGGCACCCTGAAGTCCTAAGAACATAAATATGGAAAGGGGATTGCTGGAATCACAGAATATTTGCAGCACAAATACCTTTCATGGTGTCTCGGGGTCCTTAAAACAAACAAAAAAACAAAAAAAACAAAACCCCAAACCAGATCCGTCTTTGCATTGGATTTGGCTGTGACCAAACTTTCTGCATGAAACAAATTGCAACGAGCCAAAATGAGCCTGAGGCAAAACACTGAAATAGCTAAAAGTCTCTTGGGAACAGCCAGAAGGGAACTAAAGCTGGCCAGTCCAGCTTTAAAGTGGCTTAATTTATTCCAGTTTGTTGTTGGAGGGCGGGACCTCACTCAAAATTCTCTTCCTTTTCTCCCTTCTTAGACCCCAATTGTTGGTACTGCTGAAACTGGATGAGGATTTGCATGTGAAATACCCCCGGCTCTTGACATTTGCTTCACAACTGAAGGCCGGGAAGGGGTTGACCATTGTTGGGACTGCAATACAAGGCAACTTTCTGGAAAGTTATGGAGAAGCCCAGGCAGCTGAGCAGGTGAGGCCTGGCAGAAGCCAGGTGTGAAAGCAAGATGTAATTGGTTAAATACATCTTCACTAATGAATTGTAGGAGATATATCGTTTTTATTGGGTCAGTCAAAGCTACTGCCGCTGGATTTATTGATATCCTAAGCTGAGTATTTTAAGCTCATCTAGGTATATTATCTGTGCTATAATTTCAGGAGGCAGACAGTGACAAGCTTCTATTGATTGATTGATTCTGCTGCCAGACTTGGAACACTGCATCCAGTTCTGTCAGCACGATAGAAATAATGTCGAGACTCTAGAAAGACTGCAGGGAAGAGCAACAAAGACTATTAGGGGATTGGACGCTAAACCGTACTATGAATGATTGAGGGAACTAATACGTTTCGTTTAACAAAGAGAAGGACTAGGGGTGATATGATAGCAGTCCTTTCAGTAACTGAAGGGCTGTCACAGAAAAGAGGGGTCAACTTATTCTCCAAATTACCCCTGGGCAGTATAAGAAGTAACGGATGGAAGATCATTAAAGAGAGGTCCAACCTAGAATTAAGGAGAAATTTCGTGACAGTGAGAACAATTAATCAGTGTAACAGGATATCTCTGGAAGTTGTGGGTGCTCCATCACTGAAGGTTTTCAAGAAAAGACTGGGCAACCATTTGTCTGGAATGGTATAGAGTCTCCTACTTGAGGAGGGGGATAGACTAGAAGACCTCCAAGATCCCTTCCAACCCTATTATTCTAGACTCTACATTCTAATACAGAGTTCCTCAACCTTTTGGGCACCAGGGACCGGTTCCGTGGAGAGAGGTTTGTCCGTGGATCAGAAGGGTTGTGGTTTTGTGTACTGCCTGCATCCCACGGATGGGGCTTTGCTTGTTTATGTGGCCTGGTTGCTGGCATGCCGTGACCCGTTACTGGTCCATGGGGGTTGGGGACCTTCTTTCTAATATCATGAGTACAATTCACTTCACTTAGGAGTCTCTGGGTAATTTGCATTCAGTGTGGTCTCTTTCCACCCTATTGTGATTAAATAGTCTTTTCTTTAACATTCATCGCTTTAAAATCTCTGCACCAGTGGCCGTCTGGATGCCAACGGGTATTTCTAAAATCCAGTTTGATTTATCATCTGTCAATGGGACAGATCTTTCTCTTTCTAATGGTCTTCTAGCCAGTTTCCCGTAATTATGACCCTTGGATCTCTTTGACTATCTTCCAGACCATCAAGAATATGATTGAGATTGAGAAGGTCAAAGGATTTTGCCAAGTGGTTGTAGCTAATAAAGTCCGTGATGGCATTTCCCACTTGATACAGTCCTGTGGATTGGGTGGCATGAAGCACAACACGGTGGTTTTGGGGTGGCCCTATGGCTGGAGGCAAAGTGAAGATCCTAGAGCTTGGAAGACCTTTATAGGTAAGTTCAAAGAATGGTTAGCATCTTTCTTGGATTTTTTTCTTTCTTCCCAAGCATGATTCAAGCATCGTTTTCTATGGTGAATAGTAGTGTGTGTAAAACGAGCTATTTAGAATTCAAAATAAGGCTGTTAACCTGTTGCTCAAAAGAAGAACTATGATATTGTTGTGAGTTTGCAAGGACTCCTGTTGAAAACACTGATTCGGATGGACTTTAACCTCACTAAAAATTTCCGTCTACCCGGAAAAAGAGTTTCTGTATGTGGAATTCTTCCTAAGTCTTCTGTATCCTTTCTTATTTCATCATTTCTTGATAATGTTATATTTCTCAAGGAACAAGGGGGCACAGAATGATCTTGGGATACTATGGCTAAAATTCAGTGAAGGGCTGTTCTCAGTTTCAGCCTATGTCCATTATTATCACTTTATGTGAGCTTATACAATTTTATTTTTAAGAACTGTGGGAACTACTGTCTATTAAGTTAGGATATTATTTTGAGTAACTCAGATTTGCCAACATGGATGGATTGCAATGATAGATCAGGGTTTCTTTGGGGTTCCAGTCAAGGACTTTGTTTAGATCTTCCTAGTAGAGCCAAGGTGTTCTGCATGCAAATTATTATTTTTTTTTGTTCTAGAATTATAGTCTTCCTGATTAATAGCACTGCCACTTTGAAATTCATGCAACCGTATTTTTGTGTCTTTAAAATATTAGTTAAGTTTACCTACTATATTGTTTTTTGTTGTTTGTTTGGAGGCAATGCTCCAAAATTCTTCAGTCCTTTTACCTATCTTTTAACTTTGTGCAGCCTACTTGTCACTCAGTACTCAACAGAGACTTGGTGTTGACCATTTCCTTCCAGTTCTGCTACTGCACTGTCACAATTAGTGCCAATCATTTCCGATGTTCCCTACTTGCTTCCCCCAAGGAACAATGGGGAAGCCAGCAGGAAGTCAGAAGTCGCTCTTCATTCCACTGTATTTTTGCCCACCCATTCATGGTGATTCTGTTTATGTGTATATAAAAGGAAATATCTCTGAAACAATGATCCAATGCATGACAAGTTGTCTAGTATGAGATACATTTAAAGCCCCGTTCTATAGGGAACCAGATTTGACTCTCAGCAACAATGTCTTTCCTCTTTTTAATTTCAGACACTGTCCGATGCACAACTGCAGCCCACCTCGCCTTGCTTGTGCCGAAAAATGCGTCCTTCTATCCCAGCAATCATGAGCGTTACAATGAAGGGAACATTGACGTGTGGTGGATTGTGCACGATGGAGGCATGTTGATGCTGCTTCCATTTCTCCTCAAACAGCATAAAGTAAGAATGTCAAGAACTTGTTGGAGTTTACAAGGCCTGCCTTGGCTGGACTAGGTGAACCATTAGTAGTCTCTATTGATTGATGTTGCCTGATACAGTTGAGAAAATTCACAGCTTTTCCAGGATGCTCCCTCTCCCCCCCCCCTTTTTTTTTAGAGGCAACATTTAATCAGACAACATCGATGTATCACGCAACATCAATGCGTAATTTTTTTAAAAAAATCTCCCTAAAATATTAGAGGATGAATATAGGAGGTTAACTGCATGGTGACCTGTATCAGGTAAGGAGTTTAATTTAATGGGCTGTTGTACAGGTAGTCCTCGAGTTAATGACCAGTTCAAAGTTACAACAGACCCCTATGAAAGTTACAGCCAGTTCCCCAGTTCTGATATGTACTTGCATAGTTGTATGAACCTGTCAAATAACTCTTGTATAAAGGCTGTGTTTTACCAAATTCATTGAACTCTGTAGAGAGGATTGAATGTTTTTGAGAAGATAAAAGTTTTTCCCTCTATAGGTTTGGCGAAAATGCAAAATGCGAATTTTCACCGTGGCCCAGATGGATGACAACAGCATCCAAATGAAGAAGGACCTGGCCGTCTTCCTTTACCACCTCCGAATTGAGGCTGAAGTAGAAGTGGTGGAAATGGTGAGGGACTCCTCCTGTCCTGCAAGGTGTGGTCCATGTCTTGTGGGCTTGGTTCCAAATATGGTTTTTCCTTCCTTTAGCAAAACAGTGACATCTCGGCCTACACTTACGAGCGGACCTTGATGATGGAGCAGAGATCTCAAATGTTAAGGCAAATGCGGCTGACCAAAACAGAAAGAGAGAGGGAGGTATGTCTTCAAATTGCCATTGCAAAAGGAAGGTGCAGTGACCATCAGTTGGGTTCCAGATTTGGTTATGTTTAAAGCAAAGATGGCAAAATGTACAGGCTGTCAGATTTCTATGGGCAGCCAGGACAAGCCATGGAGGAGTCAAAAGGATGTCCTGCATTGTGAGATGTTGCACAAAATTGAATATAACAAGAAGTCACTCTGACCTGGTTGCAAAACCCCATATGAAACCCAATCCTGCCCCTGTGATATGGGTACCATAGAAACCACAGCCCACATTCTTCTGTATTGCTAGTTCTATAGGGACATTCATCTTCAGCTGATTCCCTTCTTTTATTTAAATTTCCAGGGCACTCTCATAGCTTTTATTTAAATAATCAAGATAAATGTATTTCTCTAAAAGTAGCAAAATTTTGCTACGGTATGTGTAAATGGTTGCTAGTAATTCTTCTTGTTCATTTTATCAATTGCATTTTTATTGGTCAAGGACTGAAATGAAGTTCTATCTCCCTGCCCTGGTTACGCTGCCAATCAATCATGACACTTTGCTCATCCAAGATACTTCCAATCTGTGTCCCAGGGATTTTCCAAGCAGACAACCAACAATATTTCTCATTGGAATAGTGGGACACTGTCCTTTGGAGAACAACCATTTTGTTATGACCCAGGCAGGCAAGGCAAGGCAGGCCTCTAGAGCAGGGGTCCCCAGCCCCCTGTCCGTGGACCACTACCGGGCCGCAGCATACTAGCAATCAGGCTTCACAAACAAACAAAGCCCCATTCACGGGATGCAGGCAGCACACAAAACCACACACCCTCTGGTCCGTGGAAAAACTTCTCTCCACGGAACTGGTCCCTGGTGCCCAAAAGGTTGGGGACCTCTGCTCTAGAGAGCCTGTCAACTGTCCAGTTTATTTCCTAACAATAGATGTTCTTTGTGAGGAGATGGGGCAATCTTCTCCCTAGTAGCCTTACAACCCTTCTCTGAGCTTGCCTGTGCTCTACTCTCTGTGTCATTGGATCAAGTGGAGGAGGCAGCTGTTTCTTATCAAAGGGGATCTGCTGCTTCTCAGCAGCCGATCCTCTCCTGTCTGTGAAGGCAGGCAGCTCTCCATCTGGTCGATCACCTCCCCCAATGCTTGAGGTGCCTGGGACAGCATCATCCCCAGCCCCTGGTCTCTCCAAACATGCCAAGGGAGATGTGCCACCCCTGTCCGACGGTCCTGACTCCAACTTCTCCTCCAAAGTGGGCTCCGATGACGCCATGACAAATTTCCCATCGTTTGTTCTTCTAGGCTCAGCTGGTGAAAGACAGACATTCAATCATAAGGTTAGAGAGCCTTTACTCCGACGAGGAGGACGAAGGGGAAGCAATCCCAGAAAAGATCCAGATGACTTGGACGAAAGCTAAACACGACTCTGAGAATCAGATCGGAAATAGTGTGGTGGAGAACTTCAGAGAACTTATCTGTCTTAAACCGTAAGCATCCAAGATCTTTGCTCGAATGGAAACTGCTGTTTTTACTTTGACCCAAATCCTTTGGGTCAGTAGCACTGCAGAAAATCTTGTTTGGGTTGGCTGTGCGCTCATCCTGATGCTTTTATTTTTGCTTGACACTATCTAAAACATTCCCATTATTTTGTCCTGGACAAAAAGGTCCAGCTGGATGAAATCACTACTACTGCCAAGAACAAAAGATCTTAATTAAGAAGTGAGGCATACTGTCCTCCCCTGGTTAAATTGGTAGGAAGTTCCCCAAAGATCCAAAAATATGTGGCATTGTCCAATTAAACGTCACTACCCTTTTGATAAATAGAAACAGGAAACTTTTTTGATGAGGAAGCAGCGGCAAATGCAAGCTCTCTCCCTACTTAGATAAGTCTGAAAGTTTCTGGTGGCAACAGCTACAAACCGACTCTTGAGTCTCCATTTTGGTCTACCTTACATGCTTTACTTTGCAAACAGAAGGCTGAAAGGTACCCCAATCAGGAAGTGTAGTTTCTTTAAGCTTGTTGCTGTTCCATTTTGATATGTAAATAGAGACGGAATACATTATTGTGATTATCATTGCCATCATTTTTTTGCATTTCGTTTTGAATGCACAACTGTTGACATTTGAGCAAGTATTTTTTTAAGGGGATGGAACTCACACACAGAGATGAACAACACTCAAGATGATGAAAGGGTAACACTTGTGGCAGAGAGCCATTCCAAAACAGTGTGTGTGTGTGTGTGTGTGTGTGTGTGTGTGTGTTGCCTTCAAGACAATCTTGATTCTTGGCAGTAAAAGCCTGGACAAGTTCCTAAAGTTTTCTTACCAACATTTTTCAAAAGTGGTTTGCTCATATCTCCTTCTACTATGGGCTGAATGAAGTGACCAGCCCGAAGTCACCTAGCTGGCTTTGTGCCCACAGCAGATCTCACAGTCTCCTAGTTTCTAACCTGGTACACCAAACTGGATCCCAACAATATTTCTGGGGAGTAAGCTGTTTTCGACTTGTTGATTTCTATGTCATTTTGACCCCTTTAGGGACCAGTCAAATGTCCGAAGGATGCACACTGCTGTGAAGCTGAATGAAGTCATTGTAAATCGGTCCCATGATGCTCGACTTGTTCTTCTCAACATGCCTGGTCCACCCAGAAACATGGAGGGGGATGAAAACTGTATCCTTTTCAATGCAATCCATAAAATGTGTAGAATCTTATGATGGATTCATCTAAATTTAGTTAGGTCTCCACTAGCTAGCAAGCAATATGACTCCTATTTTGTGGACTCTCCCAAGAGCCAAAAATACACCTTTCTAAGAAAAAACAACTCATTTTCCCAATGATATATATAGACCACAATTCAGTGTGCTGCAAACTTTCCTTTGGTAATTGTTATTTATCTCTTACCATCCGATTCACACACTTAAAAGCCACTCCAGGGAAGTGTCACTTCAAATATTAAAATGTCATGCAGTACATTTTAATTGCAATTCAACTCACGTTGCACTAGATTTGGTTTTGTGTTTTTTTCCATTTCATTGCAGAGGTATATATCCAAAAATGTATTTGAGGTTCACAGGAACAACATGTGAACCCAACAGCCGTGCAAGAAAATGTTTCTCAAAAATGAAATTCAAGCCAGGGCAAAAATTTTTAAAATTATATTAGATCAGATACTGATTCCAGAATTCCGACAAAATGTTAACAGCAATTGTTCTGTGGCTTTCTTGCTAGAGGCTAATTTTCCAAGTGAACTGTTGGTTTCAGCTGAGTCTTAGGTCCGTGTAGCTGCAGTTTAATAACAATCAGTCTCACGGCTTGCAAAAACTAGTTGTCAAATGCAACAAGCTGTGTGTCATTACACTGTTTCAGAGCTTGATATTATTGAGATCCAGCAGACCGGATCCTCACGGAATTCCAAAAAGGGGGGGGGGAGGAAAAAAAGCACCTCCAAATGCTTTTCATGGGCTTATTTTATGAATACAGGATATCCTCGACGTACGACCACAATTGAGCCCAAAACTTATGTTACTAAGCGAGACATTTGTTGGGTGACTTTTGCCCCCTTTTACGACCTTTCTTGTTACGTGAATCACTGCAGTTGCTTAGTAACACGGTTGTTAAGCGAATCTGGCTTCCCCATTGACTTGGCTTGTCAAGGTGAATCACATGTCCCCGGGTCACTGCAGTGGTCATAAATAAAGTTTAAGTTTATTAAATTTTTATACCGCCCTTCTCCCGAAGGACTCAGGGCGGTGAACAGGGCATTTGAATAAAAATACAAAAGCACAAAAGTTAAAAAAAGGATTAAATTATTGCCCAAGTTAAAACAATCAAAATGTACAAACATTAAAACCCTGACTCCCCATCAGGCCAGGCCAGCTTGTTCGAATAAATGGGTCTTTAACCCGCGCCGGAAGGAGCGAAGATCTGGTGCCATCCGGAGCTCAACCGGCAGTTGGTTCCACAAAGCCGGGGCGGCCACAGAGAAGGCCCTCCCCCTGGGGGCCACCAGCCGGCATTCTCTGACCGGAGGCACCCTGAGGAGGCCCTCTCTGTGGCCATCAGTCACTTTTTCCGGTACCGTTTCAACTCTGAACAGTCACTAAACGAACTACCTGTACATCTGCCAATGTTTTAAAATGTATTTGCAGTCCTAGAATGTATGTTTGGCACATAGGTTTGACATCCCGTAGCCGTTCCGTATTACGTGGACATTTCTTCTCCTTAAATGCTCTGATCCAGACATGGAATTTCTTGAAGTTTTAACTGAAGGCTTGGAGCGTGTATTGCTGGTTCGAGGTGGGGGACGAGAAGTTATTACTATTTACTCCTGATCCAAAAAAGATTTGCTCTAGTTACTGTTCTACCTGCTTGGTGAGAAAAGACATTCCAGATGGAGCGGATCCCGACTTCTCTTGCTTTCTGTTCCCCGGTTTTTCACACGTGCGCCCCAATACACTACAGATGTGAATTCAAATTCCGGTGAATTCTTCCAGTACCCATGTATCCGAGTATTTCCGCCAGGGACACACGTTTAATCACAAGGCTGGGGTGCCACTTCGCTTCTGCTTTTCTATTCTGACAGATTTCTGTGCAGTTTCAATGCAGAAGCTTTCCATACATATTTTCCTTCCCCCCAAAAAACCAAGTACGAAATTTTGAGATGTGTACATTGCTAAAGGAGGAATGAATTTGGTTATTAGGTAACAGGTTTTAAAAACAAACCATTTTCTCTGTTTAGGATTTCAGTGGGGCTTTTAATAGAACTGCTAGGTTTTTTTCTGCTCAGCATTTCCTACATGAAAAGGACCCCGCATTGTTTTTAAAATGTGTGTCTGTGTGTGTGTAGTTTTTGTAAACCCACCACAGCTACAGTGTTGGATAAGAGTTTATACTTCACCGGTTTTAAATTATAACATTATGGTTTCTTGCAGTGTTACATACAGAACTGGGGGTCTCAGATTGAAATAGACCCTCTATGACCTATTTATTTTTTTCCTATTTATTAATTAGAATCAGTGGCAATAAAAATATCACCTAATTTGTTAAGGTTGTGTTGCTGC
>NC_139520.1:7842383-7877383 GCF_947247035.1 Vipera ursinii
GGCCCCTTTGAACTTGCCACAGAAGTAGCCATTTTACAAAGTCATCTAGACAAAATATATACATTTATAGTCGACCCTTTTTTTAATGTCCTAAAATTGTACAAATCTGTCAATTTATTGCCATTCAGCCTTATACATACACTCATTCCTTTGACGTACACGTACATTTAAAAATAAATAACGCTCCAGCCTCATAAAGAGAAATGGATCTTACAGCTTTTTTAAAAACGTGCGCACACAAAAAGTTGTTTTCTGACATTTTTTCTAGCTGTTGCATAGGTATAACCAGGCACGGTCCGTAATGCAGCAGGCGGTTTAACCTCTTTTGCTCGTTAGGATGCCATTTCAAAAAATTAATCCAGTCGAGGCACGCTGCACATGCCTTTCGTTCCAGAAAACATCAGGCACGCAAACACAGTTTCACCTAGCAAAGACACAAGAGAGGAAAAAGTTGTGTTTTTTAGGTTTTGGAAAAGTTTTAACACTGGAGTTGATAAGAGGTAGTCCTTGATGTATGGCCACGATTGAGAATCATTGCTAAGCAAGGTGGTGATTAAGAGAGCCTTATCCAATTTTACGACCTTTTCTGCCATGGTTGTTAAGCAAATCCAGCTTCCCCACTGACTTTGCCTGCTAGAAGCCAGCTGGGACAGTTGCAAATGGCGATCATGGGAAAAAAAAACCCAGGACAGTGCAACTGCCGTAAATAAAGGCTGGGTGCCAAGCACCCAAATTTTGATCACATGACCATGGGGATGCTGCAACAGTCGTTAAGTATGAGGCCTGGTTGTTAAGTTGAGGACTCCCTGTATACTATAACCAAAGGCCACAATCTAATCTTTAGACTGAACAAGAGTCATGTATAACGTTAAGCTCGGGTTCCGTAAACTACAGGTAGTCCTTGACTTAGGACCACAGTTGAGCCCAAGACTGATGTTGCTAAGTGAGACATTTATTTAGTGAGTTTTGACTTTTCTTGCCACATTCGTTAAGTGAATCACTGCAGATGTTAAATTAGTAACCTCTGGCTCCCCCCCAATTGACTTTGCTTGTCAGGTCGCCAAAGGCGATCATCTGACCCCGGTGTATTGCGACCATCATAAATATGAACCCGTTGTCAAGCATCCAGATGTAAATCACATGACCCTGGGGATGCTCCCACGGTCATAAGTGTGAAAATGGCCCTAAGTCCCTTTTTCCAACACTGTTGTTGTTGTTAGTTGCAAAGTCGTGTCCAACCCATCGCGACCCCATGGACAACATTCCTGCAGGCCTTCCTGTCCTCTACCATCTTCTGGAGTCCATTTAGGCTCACGCCTCCTGCTTCAGTGACTCTATCCAGCCACCTCATTCTCTGTCATCCCCTTCTTCTCTTGCCCTCAACCTTTCCCAGCATTAGGCTCCTCTCCAGTGAGTCCTTCCTTCTCATTAGGTGGCCAAAGTATTTGTGTTTCAGTGAATGGCTACTAAGTCGAAGACTACCTGTAGTTTCAAAGAAACTTGGATTGGCCACGAACAGGCCATCTTTGGGGTCTGAGGGACATTTTTCTCTACGCACCATGCAGACCATGTTTTGCTTGGAACGTCATATAACAAAGCCAGCACCTCTTCTCTCTGCAACTTTTGAAACCTGTTAGAAAACCACACAGAACATCTAATCAAAGCAATATTTTCAGTGCAAGGTAACAGCTCTTACCAGATTACTAGGAATAGAATTTGCTGTTGCTGACTCGTTTCTCTTTCAATCTGAAAGAAAGCAAAAGGGGGAAAGAATTCAGCTGCAACATTACATGCCCGAGTTCTCTTCTTCCCAAGCATAGTGACTTCTTAACTATATGTACTTAAATGCTCATGGGGGGGGGGGAAGCAAATAATTCAATAATAAACAGAAAGGGGGTAATAAATTTGTAGGGGATAAATTTGCAGATGGCGCTGTATGCTTTGGAAGTTGCAAGCTGTTCTATGAGTGGATCCGTTTATACTTCTTGCGGTGCGTTCATCATGGGA
This sequence comes from Vipera ursinii, assembly GCF_947247035.1. Lineage (NCBI taxonomy): Eukaryota > Metazoa > Chordata > Lepidosauria > Squamata > Viperidae > Vipera > Vipera ursinii. Next base: position 7,844,391 of record NC_139520.1, read on the forward strand.
AGTATTACTATCGCTTTATTTGTAAATAAATACTGCACCCAGTTTTGGCAACCGTCAAGAAACTACTGTGAAGTAACTTCTGGTGTCGTTCTTGGTTCCTTGGGCCTGGCACATACCTCTTGTTGCAAGTTTCCTGATAGACTTGCAGCTGGCCCTCGTTTGCGCTGAACTCTCTCAGCAAAGCATCCCGACTGGGACTCCGGATGTTTCGCCGAGTGTCGTACAACTGGTTGTTCAGTTCTGCTTGCCGTTGACGCAACTGCCTAAAGGAGGAATACAGATCTTCCTCGCTTTCCTTTAGAGGAGTAAAGGAAGGGAAAGAGAGCTTAGGCTACATTACAACACCAACTGATAGAAAAGAGAAAATCGGATTGGATTGGACCAGCCAGAGGTCGTTTTAAGAGTTACGCGCATGGAACTGAAAGCAAACTTTAAGTCGTCTAAATTTTTGCCATTACGTTATACCAGACATTGGCCGGATTGAGTCAGTCCTGGAAAGATGGGAACCTTTTATTTTAAACCACATCAAACGTGAAAACGCGTCTAGTTCTTTATACGTGTTTATAGCTTTGCTAGCTGGGAAATTCTGGGATTCGAAGCCCACACGTCTGAAAGTGGCCAAGGTTGAGAAACTTGGTTTAAACCGTTCGAAGCCTAAGTGCTCCTCAAAAGGAGTGGGGAAAAAACAAGATTAGAAATCTCCAAAACTGAACAAAATGAACAAAATACTTTACAACTCAGAAGCGAACGAGGCAAATGCTGCTTTACACTTTACACTCACCTACGCGAAGTAGCACATCATGAGAAAGGCAGGGCTAGAGGAGTCAAAAATTGGAATTAAGATTGCTGGAAGAAATATCAACAACCTAAGATATGCAGATGATACCACTCTAATGGCAGAAAGTGAAGAGGAACTGAAGAGTCTCTTGTTGCGAGTGAAGAAGGAGAGTGCAAAAGTTGGGTTGAAACTAAACATTAAGAAAACCAAGATCATGGCATCCGGCCCTCTCAATTCCTGGCAAATAGATGGGGAAGAAATGGAGGTAGTGACAGATTTTATTTTCCTGGGCTCCAAGATCACTGCAGATGGGGACTGTAGTCAAGAAATTAAAAGACGCTTGCTCCTGGGGAGGAAAGCCATGGCAAATCTAGACAGCACACTAAAAAGCAGAGACATCACCCTGTCAACAAAAGTGCATATAGTCAAGGCTATGGTCTTCCCAGTTGCAATGTATGGCAGTGAAAGTTGGACCATAAGAAAGGCTGAGCGCCAAAGAATTGAGGCCTTTGAACTCTGGTGCTGGAGAAGACTCCTGCGAGTCCCTTGGACTGCAAGGCGATCAAACCGGTCAGTCCTAGAGGAGATCAACCCTGACTGCTCTTTAGAAGGCCAGATCCTGAAGCTAAAACTCAAATACTTTGGCCACCTAATGAGGAGAAAGGACTCACTGGAGAAGAGCCTAATGCTGGGAAAGATTGAGGGCAATAGAAGAAGGGGACGACAGAGAATGAGGTGGCTGGATGGAGTCACTGAAGCAGTAGGCGTGAGCTTAAATGGACTCCAGAAGATGGTAGAGGACAGGAAAGCCTGGAGGAACATTGTCCATAGGGTCGCGATGGGTCGGACACGACTTCGCAACTAACAACAACTAACAACAACGCGAAGTAGGTGAGGAAACCATCTTTTATGAACTCTTTGTTTCTGCACTTCAACAATTCTACACCCCTCTCCAAGCTCCTTCCAGGAAACGTGGGATATGGAAGAAAGGAAAACCACCTCGGCCGCCCTGGCTTCACAAACTCTTTAGGAAAGAAGCCAAACCCAGCGGAATCGCCTGCAGACAAAAGGTTGCGCAAAACGGTTCCAAAGCTTTTTGCTTAAGAAAAAGAGTGTGGTGTTTCTCCTCGAATTGTCTTCGCTCAAGTTCTCTTGGCTTTAGCCTCGTCGGTTTTGATAACGTGGGAATCAAAGCCCCTTTGTGGCGTAGCGGTGCCTAGTGCATCCAACCGATCCCGCAGGAGATTTTGTAAGAGAAGAAAATTGCAAATCTTGAGCTGCAGGGTCATCGCTAATCGTAAGGTTCTATTCTGACACACACACACACACAGCCCGACATGTCTGTTTATTTTTTAAATTTTTATATCGCCCATCTTGTTGATGTAGCTGGGCGGCTTACAATATCATGAAAAGTAAAAAGTAAAAAAAAAAAGGTAATGCGAAGCAATTGTCAGGCATCATGATCACGTCCACATGTGAAGGCGGAATTACACTGATTTATTGCGAAACAGCCTATACAGAGGAATCTGCTCAACTAACTGTGAGCACCTGTTTGGAGTTAGGAATTCAGGGGAAAGTTGGACTTAATTCACTTCTAGGCTGATTCCTCTTTTAACACTGCCCTCCCCCCCAGGATATGCTACTCCTTTTTATATCAATTAAAATTAGGGGAATTAAATAGAAGGGTAAAAGTCAAAACAATGCATGATGTAGGGCGGTAGGGATCTTCACCCCATCAGCCACCCCTAATGTGGCACGCACCTATCAGGGTCCCTGGCCAACTGACAAAGCCAGATGTTCAGGCTCTTGCAATGGCAGGAGTGCTGAGAGCCGACCTCACCTCCAACGAAATATTCTGGAAGGCGGGAGCCCACAAGAGAAAAGACTCTCCTGGATCCTGTCAGCCAAATGTTTATTTATTTATTTATTTATTTTATTGATTCATATCGCACCTTTCCTATTCAAGGTGGTGAACCCACCAGTGCTTCATCAAAATGTCCTTTCCCTTTGGTTGCACTGTTTTGTGAAAGGTGAACTTAGATATCCACTTACCAAGATCTGCTGCATCTCACAATATATCAGAAGAGAAGCCAGCTCTATGTCTTCACTGTATCCGTTTTTGAGGGGGACTGACCGATAGCCTAAAAGGGGGAAGATTAAAAGGGTGAATTGCCATTTCGAGGCAGTCTCAGACTTGCACACCTGAAGGAACAAACCGAGGCTCACCTGTTCTTATCTTGAAAAGACAGAGTTTACTAGGAAGCAGCAGGAAAGAGAAGGCATCGTGAAGGATGGCAAGACAATCACATGCCCCACAGCTGGAAAAAACCACAAGCAGCCACAAGAGATCTGCACTTCTGCAACAGGTCAAAAGCAAAAGAAGAATCGAAGCTATCCAGATAATTATATTTCTTTTAGCAGGAGGCAAGTTCAGATGTAAGAGTAACAGAGCTGGAAGGGACCTTGGAGGTCATCTTGTCCAACCCCCTGCTTTCGCAGGAGACCTATACTATTACTGATAGACAAGTGGCTGTCCAGTCTCTTCTTAAAAGCCTCCAATGATGGGGCACCCACAATTTCCGAAGGCAATTTTTTCCCACTGGTTAATTGTTCTCGCTGTTAGGAATTTTCTCCTTAGTTCTAGGTTGCTTCTCTCCTTAAGTTTGTTTCCATCCATTGTTTCTTGTCCTGCCTTCTGGTGCTTTGGTCAATAAGTTGGCCCCCAATTCCTTGTGACAACCCCTCCAATACTGGAAGACTCCTGTCATGTCACCCCTGGTCCTTCTTTTCACTAGACTAGGTGTTCCCAGTTCCTGCAATCGCTCATATGTTTTAGCTTCTAGGCCCCTAGATGTGTTATAGCCCCCCAAAATATCTTTTTGTAGTTGGCCTATGCCACTTGGCTGTATTAAAACCTCGCAAGCAAGTTCAAGTTCGTACTTAATACTCCCATCCTGATTAATCAGCAAGGATAAACTGAAAAGAAAATAGTCAAGTGTTAGGAAAGCGCGTACTCCACAGAACAAAGATTTGAGAAAGGATTTGAAATGTCACAAATAAAACTTGAAGATCAAACATTTCAATTTAATTCTACTGTCACTTTCAGTCCAAACATCTGAGCTGAGACAGCCAACTCATTCTCTCTGCCTCAGCCAAACAGCTTATAGAAATCTGAAGATCAATATAATACAGGTAGTCTTCAACCCCAATTGAGCCCAAAATTTCTGTTGCTAAGTGAGATGGTTGTTAAGAGGGCCCCACTTTACGACTTTTCTTGCCACAGTTAAGAACATGGCTGCAAAGTGAATACGGCTTCCCCATTAACTTGTCAAAAGGTTGCAAGCTGTAATCACATAAGCCCGGGACTCTGCAAGCGTCATAAATATAAGCCAAGGGCCACACATCTGAATTTCGATCACGTGAGCATGGGGATGTCTCAACGGTGTGACAAATGGTCATAAATCACTTTTTTCAGCGTCGTCATAACCTCAAACGGTCCTAAATGAAAGGCTGTAAGTCAATGACTACCTGTATGCAAAATTCCATGCTTGATCTGGTAATATTTGATACCTACCTGATTTGACACCTTTGATTGGAAAAGTCGCATGTGCTAAGAAATTGGGGTCACTGAACATGTCTTCTTCGTAGACAACAAAGCGTAGAAATGCTATGTTAGGGTCATAAATTTCAAATTTCACTTGCTCCTGAAGTGTCCAAACTGGGTTAAGACCATTGTCATCTGTAACAAAATGAGTGTTCTGTTATATTCTCGAGTCCCGCACACTGGCTTGGAGCAAGACCCGAAAGTCTGAACACCACATGAAGCCATATCTTGTGGTCTTTTGAGAGTTTCAAGTGCCTCTTATTTTTATAAGAAACAAGGAATGGTTTTGTGGCCCTTTAAAGGTTACCCAATTTATTATAGCATAGGATTGTGTGTAGCCTCAGGTACACTGAATTCTCTTGCTCACAACAGAAAGATGGAAGAAGAAGTAACACAGCATTATCTATAGGTCACTATTTCTAAGCCTTGGCAGTCTTCAGTTGTGTGGGCTTCAATTCCCACAATTCTTAGCAGAGGCCTTGCTGGCTGGGGAATTCTGGAAGTTGAAGTCCACAAGTTTTAAAGTTGCCAAGGTTGGACACCCTTGATTTACACCATATAGGTTCTCTCCTCATTAAAAGGTACAACCCAACTTTTAAAAGAATAGTACTTACTCACAACAGTCGTCTTGAACTTATTGTTGTCATATTCAGCCCCACAGATCTCCACCTCTACAAATGGGCAGGCGATACTTCTGCCAGACTTGGGAAGATGTCGAGCAGCAATGACCTGTTTTAAGACATACCCCAATATTCAAATTATTTCAAATACTGAATTACTGCTGCAGATCCAGAAGCTATTACGGTACTCAAACAAGATCATAATTTAGCAGCTTCTTTCTCCAATTACATAAGGCAATCGAAAAGATTCAATCACACCCATTCCAGTTCAGCTAAGCCCTCAACTTTGCTTGGGCTGTTTGTCAAAGCCAGGTTTTTGTAATAATTTCAATTTTATTAATCACCCCGAGCATACAGTTGAATAATATAGGTTATACTATTATCCTACAGTAGGCAGGGTAATAACTGTGGGGTCTTTGGTGCTCTCTGAGCTTGGTGGTTGTCTTGCAGACATTTCCTTACCCAAACTAGGTAACATCATCAGTTCTACCAAGGGAGTTTGTGCTCTGTTTACCCCAATCAAGGAAGTATTAACTCAAGACATACAATCAAAAACAATAAACAACTGCCTAATCAAGGACTATCAAGAAGAAAACAATACCTCCCACCAACACTGACAGTCCAAGCCACTAGTATATAAATTGAGAGCAAACCCCATTCCCTTCTAGCACTGATGATGTTACCTAGTTGGGTAATCAAATGTCTACAAGAAACGTCCACCAAGCTCAGAGAGCACCAGGGACCCCACAGTCCTCCTCCTCTCCGCAAAACCCACCCCCTTCTAGCAATGATGATCTTACCTAGTTGGTTAATGAAACATCTGCAAGAAAACCACCAAGCTCGGAGAGCACCAGGGACCCCACAGTTCAACCCTGAGCTACGAGTGTTCTCTTGGAAGGGTAATAATTATTCAATAAATCTAAGCAAGGAAACTTGCTTGTGGCAAAGTATATCGTTGTTTTAGTGGTCAGAACAATAGCAGAATCAGATGAGGATGATTTTACAAACAGCCAACTTTGGTTTAGCAGATATATAACTAAAAAGCCAAGTATCTGCGGTAGCAACTGCTGGCAATCGACTTGACGTTTGAGCAGATCCCTGGAAAGAGGTGCTTTGATAACAGAGGCCCAATAAGTAGTTTCATATTTGTTCACCCACAGGTTAAGTCTAATATTTGTTGCTATCGTGGGCAGAAAAGCCACAGGCAGATACCACAAAAAGGTCTTCTCTCGGCCCATGAAAGGGCTCCAGTCTTTCGCCACTATTTGCAAATGTTCTAATCAAACTGTCCACGCTGCTAACATTGGATGTTCCAGCTCTAACAACTAGTGGAAATTGCAGCCATTTTCTCAATTTTACTTTTTCATGATCTTTCTCCTATTTAGAAACCAGTGTAGAGTGTGTGTGTCTGTCTGTCTCTCTCTCTGTGTGTGTGTGTGTAAAATGAATGCTTGAGCTCAGCAAGCCATAATAACTCTTGCTTTATGGGAACCCAAGGATGATTTGATAACGTTTGTTTCAGGCTAATTGGAGAATGTGATTTATGACTGCTTATTAGGGGATAGGAACTGCAAATTGTTACGTGGTATTGGGGAGGGGGAAGGGAAACTAGTTTTGGGTTCAACTATGTAGTGCCGATACTTTGTCTCCTGAATAAAATGTTCTTTGAGGAAGAATCCTTGCCTTGAAGTTCTTTATCGGGTTTCATCTATCGGAACCATGACACTAACAAGGCTGCCAAGTATAATTCAAAGGAAAACCTCCTATGGAACACCCTCCCCCGCCCCTCCTCCAAAGATTCCTTGTTTGCCAATAATGGCGGCGGGGGGGGGGGAAACATTTACCCTCACGGTCAAAATCATTTGCAGCTTCTTCTTGCATTCATTGAGCACCGGATCGTAAGCCTCATTTCTCATGCCTTCTGGCTGCAGCACGTAGCCGGTCCAACCGTTCAGTGAGAACAAAGCTTGATTCATTTGCATGTATTTATCTAAGGAAAATATTTGGAATGGCGGGGGGAAAAAAAGAGATTAGCTGGATGTCCTGGTTGCCTGGTTAACTAAGGGAAAGGATTGGCAAAATAATAAAGGGCCTGGAGCTTTTCTACACCAACTTGAGTTGAGGACTATCTATAGCAGGGGTCCTCAAACCTGGCCACTTTAAGACTTGTAGTGGACTTCAACAATTCTGGGAGTTGAACTCCGCAAGTCTTAAAGTGGCCAAGTTTGAGGGCCTCTCTACAGCAACAGTACTACATTCAAGAGGACGGGTTGTGGTATGCCCCTGGGAGCATCCAACCAAGTGGCAGTTGGTTGGTGGATGGCCCAAATGTCCCACTCCTTTCCTTCGATCCTCCTGTTGGTTTTAATTATTGGACTGCCCTCTCTGGACTTGCTGACTGGATGCATCAATATTCCGATACGGACTTACTCGCCCTCAGGGGTGCCCCCCTCTCCTGGGTGCATCCCGCCTTCTTTTCTATCCCTAGTCTCGATGAGGGGCCCAATTATGTGAACCGCCCTGAGTCCCTACCAAGGAGAAGGGCGGTATATAAATCAAATAAACTAACTAAACTAACTAACAATGGAAGACATTGTTATTCTTTGTTAATATCCATTCTTTATTAATTTCACCAATCAGAGTTACCTTGAGGTAAGATGGGTGGCCTACACATTTTATAAATATATACACACACAAGCTACTATTACTGGGAACTGTCAGGTTTAAATTGACCTGGGAATAAAACTTGAGATATTGTGCTCCCTTGTATCCTGAAATATTAAATTCCAGTGAAATGTGGCAAATGGGACTGGATGTATATATTTTTTCCACTTACTGAAATAGTATTGTTTGGAATTATAGAAAAAAATGCTTTTGTTACAAATGTGTAGCAAAATACATCAGCAATGTGGCAATTAAAAAACTATATGTGTGTGTGTGTGTGTATTATTCAAATTGCTAATAAAGAATTAGGGAGGCCTCCCTAATTCTTTATTAGCAATTTGAATAATTTACACAAATAATGAACTGTCGTAAGTTGTGACTATAGCCTGTGGATAGCCTTGGGTCAGGCTGAAACAGGAAAGATTTAACCAGCAAGGTATTCAAAAAGACTTGACAAATACTTAACATACATACATACATATATATATATATATATGTATTTCAATGATTAAACAGTGAAGGAAAGAAATCCTAATGATAAAGGAAAACGAACCTGTATGGAAAATCTATAAACTAGTATAACAGAATTCAGTCCTCAAAAAACCTGATTATAGAGAAACCACAAAAAATACCGATCCAGCTTCTCATTTTGAGAAGAAAATGACTTTTCAAAATTGTGTAGAGAAGACATAATCTCTCTCTGTCTCTCAACATTCAGCGGGATCATTTCGGTAGGTGGTTAAGTAAATGAGAAAATTGCTTTTTTGTGTCACCTGGTGTCTGGAAATTAAGAGCCACCATCTGCACCCCACAAAACCAGAAGCGAAAAGGATCATAATTTGAGGAATCCACTCTTTGCCCTTTGGGATAAATTCGAGTCAGCCCCTTCTGATTGTACTTCAGGAGGTCAAACGGTTTCTGCTTGACAATGCTGTCCGCTTTGGTTTCCACAAAAGAACGAATTTCTTTGAAACTGGGATTATCTACAAAAAGAAGGTACAGGTAGAAGCTATTTCATAAATATATACCCACATAACTTACTGCAGAGTTGCAATAAGAGAGTCAGTTTGGTCTAGTGGTTAAAGCACCAAGTTAGAAAGTGGGAGTCCCACCTTAGGAATAAAAGCCAGCAAGAAAACATAAATACCTCTCAGGAGGAAATATATAGTATACTGCAATTAATTCAAATAACACTGAGTTCAAATCACAAAGAAATCCAAAATAACTTTGAAAATATAAATCAATATATTTCTAAGTTAACTCTACAACAAAAAAAACTTACAGGAAACAACCACAGAGAAGGAGCAGACAAAACTGCTGCATTGGCTCCGGTTACCCTCCGGGTGAGATTCAAGGTGCTGGTGATGACCTATAAAGCCCTAAATGGCCTGGGTCCGGGATATCTGAGGGAACACCTGCTGCCGGCATCAAGCTCCCTTCGTCCTGTGCGCTCCCACAGGGAGGGTCTTCTCAGGGTGTTGCCAGCAAAGGATTGCCGGCGGGCAAAACCCAGGGGGAGGGCCTTCTCTGTGGGCGCACCTGCCCTCTGGAACCAGTTACCCGTAGAGCTCAGGACTGCCCCTGACCTTCGTTCGTTCCGCCGGGACCTGAAGACCTGGCTCTTGGAGCTTTCTGGCCAGGGCTGAGAATTTTTAATTTTTAACTTATTGTAATTGGGTTTTTAATCAGAGTTATAGGGGTTTTAGATTTTTAATCAAGGATAATTTAATCTATTTTAATTGTTATTAACTTTTTGTATTGTAATGTTGTTTTAACTGCCTTGTGAACTGCCCTGGGTCCTACGGGAGAAGGGCGGTATATAAGTTCAATAAATAAGTTAAATAAATAAATAAATAAATAAATAAAACAAATAAGTGGACATAAAATTGAAAATAGAGACTCAAAGAACTTAACAAAGCAAGAAAAAATGATTTAATCCTAGTGGGGGGAAATTTACAAGAAATGGAAAAAACAACTCATCCCTTAAGACTACAAAACAAATCTGAGGACCAAAAAATCAAATAGGATAAAATGGAATGTAGAGATGTTGAAAACATCAGAGAGAAAGGAAGTGGTAAGAGAAGCAAAGAAGGAAAAAAAGAAAATTTTCAAGAAACATGGAAAGGCAAAAGCATCATATAAAGACACTTTATTCGATTTACTTCTTATACCTACAGCAACAGTCATGAACATATGGAAAAACATTTTGATTCAGCAAAACACATTGATCAAGAAAGATCCTGGTCAAAGGAAAAAGATCAAATGAAAATTAAGAAAATAGATGATGGGATCTGCCAGAGAGAATATTTAAAAAAGAAACATTTGTTTGAATATGGTTAAAGAAATAGAAAAGATTCTGAATACACATGTCATTCTAAAAAAGAAAAAAAATGTTTTGAATAAGTGTTAAAGGATTAAATGATTAAAAGGTAAAGGTAAAGTTTCCCCCGCACACGCGTGCTACTCATTTCCGACTCTAGGGGCCGGTGCTCATCTCCGTTTCAAAGCCGAAGAGCCAGCGCTTGTCCGAGGATGTCTCCGTGGTCATGTGGCCGGCATGACTAGACGCCAAAGGCGCACGGAACGCTGTTACCTTCCCACCGTAGTGGTCCCTATTTTTCTACTTGCCTTTTTACGTGCTTTCGAACTGCTAGGTTGGCAGAAGCTGGGACGAGTAACAGGCGCTCACTCTGTTACGCGGCACTCGGGATTCGACCCGCCAAACTGCCGACCTTCTGATCGACAAGCTCAGCCTCTTAACCCACTGAGCCACCGCGTCCCTTTTATTAAATGATTAGACGCATTAAATGGAATATTTAAAGATTAAATATATTTTTTTAATTATGCTTAAAAAAAATAAGAAATTTGGGGAATGAATATATATTAGCTTGGGAGGAATATATATTTTAAGTAGTATTTTACTTTTTATGTTTCTTTACTCTTGTTCTCTTTTCCTTTTGTTTACTGTTTTTACCTCTTCTTTAAGAAATGTAAAAGAGTTGAGATGGTTTATATGGGAAAAATGGATTTAAATCTTTAAATGTAATTAACTGTTGGGAAATTCTTAACCACCAAGAATAATTTGAACTTTATGGGAGAAACAAATCTAAATAAGGACTGTAACAGGATATAAGATGAGGCAACCAGAATGATTAGGATAGAAAACAAATATATTGATATGATCATTATTTCTAGGAATATTGGGAAAAAGTCATATATGTAACTGTTATTTATCAAAATAATAAGACACTATTATTTCAAGGTTTGCAAAGAAGACATTTTGGGGAAAAGGGGAAATCAACTAAATGTGCTATGTGGATTATGGATTATAGAAACCAATTGTTAATGATTTTTCTTTACAAATGTAAACCCGGCAAACACACTGCTTACCAACCATGAAGTGATTTATGTTTTAAAAAAATCAATAAAACATATTGGGGGGGAAGGAAAGGGTCAGAAGTCAATACTTCTTTTTTTTCTTTTAAAAAATAATTGTGCAATTTTCCCCCTCCTGTTTTTTTCTCACGTCTTTTATTTTCATTGTATCTTGTGTGATAATAAATCTCACTAAAACATATGAGAAAAATAAATTGCCTTCGGTAAAGATGATTCATCCATAGCTTAGCTACTAGCATTCCATGATAGGACATCACAATTTCTGAACCCAATCACTATGTGGTACGTGTTGCAAGGCCAATGTGGGAACCAAAGAAGTAACTGTCCTCTGTTTTGGTGAAGGAGTAAGCTGATGGCAGAAGGTTGCAAAGTAGAGGCAGGAAAGAGATAGCTTGGCTTCTATGGCAATTTCCATCGGTATCTCACTTCAAATAGAGAGACATCGTGGCGTCAACTTTTAGACGTCATAGCCAGAAAGAAGGACCTACCAAATCCCTTAGGTTGCAGATCTCCCAGGTGTGCAATATTGGAAAACATGCAAATAGCAAATAGCTTGGGTTGAAGAGACCTCTGCCTCTCTTCCCGGAAAAACAACAAATATTCTTTTTTGGTTTAGCAAGCTAACCGTTGGATTAAAAAATGGTTTACCGAGGCTGTCTTTGGTTTTGCTCGTGGGTATGCAATAGATTACCAAGTCGGACAATTCCATGGCAATTAACTGCTTCTTTTCCAAGTATCCTTTTAAAGTTTTCTGTTTTAAGATTTAAGAAAAAGAAAGAAAGAAAGAAAAAGCAAAGTATACATTAGATCATGGCAGTTACCCAACAGGAAAAGAAACCTCACAAAAATCACACATCGGATGTCAACTTTAGGCTGGCTTCTACAGAAATTCTGTCACCAGAAGTTCTTCAAATATTTTCACTAGTACTTCCAACTATGAAATCTCACTGAAGTCAGCCTTTTTAGACAGACACACACACACATCCCAAAAAAAGAACAACTCCCTCTGAATCATCTTGAAACATAGAAGTGTTTATACTATTTCATTTCCAGGTAACCAAGCTATTTTACTGTCAAGAATATTTTTTTTATTTTAATCCCATTTATATCCCGCCCTTCTCCGAAGACTCAGGGCGGCTTACAATCTAAGCACAAATCAAATGTGCTTAGCAATAGCCTTCATTCTATGTATATGCCTGCTTATTAGGGCTTTTGGGGCCCCCCAAGCAGCATTATTACAAAGTCAGCTTATTGCCCCCAACAATCTGGGTCCTCATTTTACCTACCTCAGAAGGATGGAAGGCTGAGTCAACCTTGAGCCTGGTGGGACTCAAACCTGCACTAATGGCAGGCAGCTGGTGTTACTTAAGGAGGTATTAGCCCACTGCTCCACCAAGGCTCATGCTGTCATTGTGTAATGAGAATGACAATTGGGGGTAAAAGCCAATTTAGAAGAATAATTTAAGGAACAGTTGTGTGATACTGGTAACCACTCATTCAGCAACCACTGAAAGTTACACTGGCACTGAACAGAAGTGACGTATAGCTGGTACTCACACTTTTTTTTTAATCCCATTTACATCCCGCCCTTCTCCGAAGACTCAGGGCGGCTTACAATTTAAAGCACAAATCAATGTGCTTAGCAATACAACCCTTGCAGCATGCCCAAGGTCACATGATCAAAACTTTGGGTGCTAGGCAACCAGCATGGATTTAAGATGATTGCAGGATGCTCAAGAAGAGCCCTGGTGGCGCAGTGGTTATAATGTAGTATTGCAGGCTACTTCTGCTGACTGCCAGCTGCCCGCACTTTGGCAGTTCGATCCTGACCGGCTCAAGGTTGACTCAGCCTTCCATCCTTCTGAGGTTAGTAAAATGAGGAGCCAGATTGTCGGGAGGCAAAAAACTGACTCTGTAAACCGCTTAGAGGGCTGTAAAGCACTGTGAAGTGGTATATAAGTCTAAGTGCTGCTGCTATTGCGCTTCCTTCTATCCATCCATGATGCACAGTGGTTAGAATTCAGTATTGCAGACTGACTCTGCCAACTACCAGCAGTTCGATCCTCACCGGCTCAAGGTGGACTCAGACATTCCACCCTTCCAGGGTCAGTAAAATGAGGAGACAAATTGTTAGGGGGCAATACGGTGACTCTGCAAACTGCTTAGAGAGGGCTGTAAAGCACCATGAAGCGATATATAAGTCTAAGTGCTCTTGCACTTCCTCTTCTGGAGTCATGTGGTCCTTCTCAGCTGGCTTCCCACAAGCAAAGTCAGCCAGGGAAGCCAGATTTATTTAATAACTGTATGATTCCTTTCATCTGCAATAATTCACTAATCAACTGTGGCCCAAAAAAAAAGGCTGCTAAATCGGGCACGAGTTACTTAACAACCAGCTTGGCTGAATGGCTGAGCGGTGCTTGGGGAAGGCCAGGGCTCTTACCTCTTCAACAGTTCTCCAGGTGATCTCTCTGATGCTCTGAAACCATTCAAACCACTCTTCCACTTTATCGGTGGCAAACTCAACGGGAGGGTCTTCAGGATTCTTGGGCTCCAGGACAAAGACAAAACTCTTCCCATGGTTGCCTTGAGGCATTTTCACTATCGGAAATGAGAGAAGAGGAATTGGCTCAACATTCTTCTAGCCCAGGGGTAGGCAACCTCGGCTCTTTTTATGACTCGTGGACTTAAACTCCCAGAATTTCTGAGCCAGCCAAGCTGGCTCAGGAATTCTGGGAGCTGAAGTCCACGAGTCATAAAAGAGCCGAGGTTGCCTACCCCTGTTCTAGCCAAATGCTCTACGGGGGGCCTCTGGGCTCCTCCTTTTTTTTCAGGCCATAAAATGCCAACCTCATCTTGTCTAATTATGCCTTCAAAGGTTCCTTCGTAGGGAGTGCATTTATGAGCTTGGAAGCACTGTTCACCCGCCGGGACTGCAAACGCGGTAAGGAAAAGCTGTAATACTGAGTTAAAACAGATTGAAAATCCACGCAGATGTGGACTTGAGAGAATACAGAATAACAAAGAGTTGGAAGGGACTCTGATGGTCTTCTGGTCCAGTGCTCTGCTCGAGCAGGAAGCCCTATTATCATTCTGGACAAATGGCTGTCCAATCTCTTTTAAAAACCTCCAGTGACGGAACACCCACAACCTCTGGAGGTCAGTCAGTCCACTGCTTAGAAATTTCTCTGGTTCTAGGTTGGATCTGTGAGATGGTCTCACGAGGTCGATGGATCGTTAAGGTGCTTCCAAGTAAAAAGGCATCACGCAGAGATGCAATCATATGAAGCTTTATTCAACGATAGATTAGATAGAAAGAATTACTTGGCATGAAGGCATTCATGCCTGCATGTGAGAGAGAACAAAAGAAAAGAAAGCAAGCTAGCATAGCATAACTGGAACAGAACAAGAAGTAGAACCAGAAACTGAACTGAACTGAACAAAGAGCAGCCCCTTGAGCAGAGGTATTTATGGGGGGGGAGGTCTCAGCCCCTCCCTAACCATAAAACTCTCTCGCCAATGGGGGTTGCAGGGGTCTGGGACCCCTGACTCATCAGTGGAAGCAAAGAAGCCTCTTTGCTCCCATCTGATGACCTTTTTGGGGAACTGCCAATGGCTGGCACAAAACATCTAACAGGATCGCTCTTTCATAAGCTAGGTAGAAAATAATCAGTAGTATTGCCCTTATGAAGAACTTGGAGGAAGAGGAGGAGGGAGGGGAGGAGGAGTGGGAGTAGGAAGAGGAGGAGGATCCTAAGTTTTTCTATTACAGCTACCTTCCCCCCCTCCATGTCACCTACATTAATTCTAATTTAAGAAACAAAAAAATTGGAGCCCAGCCTCTACATACCCACTGTGTATAAATTGAGATCCAGAATTCCCCGACATAGCGACCCCAAAGGATTGTCCTCAAAGATCTGGAAAGAAAAGATTTATATTTCATTATATAGGTTTTTGGGTTTTTTTAAATAAAAGACCCTTTCATCTTCACAAGTAGGAGTACAGTAAATAAGCCCGATTCCCATGCATCCGTTAAAAATTCCAAAAGCAACGTTTTAGAATAAATTTCCACCATGAAATTTAATCACTGAGAAATGATCAATGATTTAAACTACAGCTCTGAAGAAAAATTAGTCACATTTTTTTTCCTGTTAAATAGACAGTTGCAATAGGAGAGGTGGCACATATTTTATGTGGACATCTGTTAATTTGTTCTACAATACGTTTTCACAAACTTTAGCTTAAAAGAAAAATTAAAAATCACAAATTAAGAAAGAAAAGGGGAAAAAATCCATCTTATATTTTATACTTATCAATAGTCCCTGGTTTTTCTACTGTACGTTTATCATTAGTAGCATACAAATCAATATAAAAACAGTTCCTAATATATACAGTTTTTCTATTACTGGATAACATTAGCAAGGAACAAAGAAAGAAATCTCTTTACTGCCCACCTTACCCACCAACCTGTAATTATTTAATTCTAATGGTTTTGACTATATTCTATAGTTGTATAATCAGAGTGGCACAGTTATAACTTTCTAGTTACTCAAATATTGACTGATTTTTAATCTCCAGCCTTTAATCATCCTAGTTGCTCTTCTCTGCAGTTTTTCCAAAGTCTCAACATCTTTTTTTTAATGCGGTGACTAAAACTAGATGCAGTATTTATACACTAATAAATCATTTTAATAGACTTGAGAATCAAGAATACATTCTGACACGTGGATCACACCCAAAACTTTCCCCACCTGATTCTCAAGCTCCTCCATATTGTCAGGTGACATGTCTTCAACATAATTGGACGGAAAATAATGCTGAACTTTGTAGCCATAATCACCTTTCCACCTGGTTAAAAAGGAGAAAGAACTAAGGAGTGGGATCTGAATAACAAGAGCAATGACGTGTAAATTATCAATCGAATTATAATCATCAAGCAATTGCTTATTAGATCTGAATCTTTTAAAACTGCCCACCTCGGGAAAAACCTTCAAAGATGCTTTTAGCAATTGTCACATCTAATCGTAAAATAACATACGCAGTCTCTAAAACTTAATGCCTGCTCCCGAGCAGAAATGAGATGTGCAACCTAATCAGAATAAATCAAGTATGAAAAATTTCTGGAGAAGATAAGTTAACCAGAAGAACACAATTTCAAAGGGGCCGTGGTTAATGGAATAGCACTTATGGGCCGTCAACACAATTATGCACCATTTCAGCTCCTGCACAACTGATTTTAAATTGTGCCACCTACATTGCTTTTTACATTCTTCTTTTGTTCCTTTAAAATGCTTTGAAATTTAAGAAAACAAGTAGCTGATGTAGTTTTGGATTACATTACATTGAGTGGGCTGCTAGAGAAAAACAATTCAGAGGAAAATGGAACAAAGGAATGTGATTCTTCATGCAACGTGACACAAAACTATCTCTGCAGCACCACTCCTGGCCTCCCCAAAACTGAACAAAATTACGTTGGCTACTTTACAACTCTGATAAAAGCATTCTGTACCATCTCATCATCATCATCATTTTAAAGCTTTGGTTCACACATTTTCAGTCAAGTTTCCACTTGAAACAACAGAAAAATCCTATGAAGAAATCTGTCGTTGGAAAGCAGCTTGCAAGTAGCCCTCAACCAATGCAAAGACTAACAGTAGCCTATACGTTACCATCAGTGTGTGAAATTAGGCATTTTAGAGAATGCCTTCGAAATCTAGAGAACGCCAAAAGTGGGATGTCAAACTATGAAATGCTTAATATTTCAGGACATTTCCTAGGTATCTACGCAATGCCAAAAGGCAAACTGGCAAAGTATAACATACTTTGCAATTCTAGCCTTCCTTGTTGCAACAAGTAGATCATTGCTGGTCTTTTTCTCTCTCTCTTTTTTTCCCAGTAAGAAAATCCTGTGCTTTATTTTGCATTTCTTCCTTTGTTTTCATATATGTCTTTTTAATAAAGGGTTAGAGTTAGGCTAACTGGAATCCTAACCCCTTTCATGACTCTCTTTTCATACTTAGCTTAAATACTTCTTGTCATTCTGCATAATGCCTAGGTATTATATGCCGTGCCTAGGGAAAGTATATATGGGACGCGGTGGCTCAGTGGGTTAGCAGTTCGAAAGCACGTAAAAATGCAAGTAGAAAAATAGGGACCACTACGGTGGGAAGGTAACATCGTTCCATGCGCCTTTGGCATCTAGTCATGCCGGCCACATGACCACGGAGACGTCCTCGGACAAGCGCTGGCTCTTCGGCTTTGAAACAGAGATGAGCACCGGCCCCTAGAGTCGGAAACGACTAGCACGCATGTGCGGGGGAACCTTTACCTTTACCTAGGGAAAGTATATGGTGTATTAAAATAATAAGAGACATTTCACACTTTGCCTGAAAAATGTCACCCATTCTAAAGATTTCCTAGGCATTCTATATGATCCCAGTTTTTTGCACATTGCCAGTACTGCATATAACAACCTCAACGAAAATATGTCCCAAAGGTGCTTTTTCAAATGGTCACTGGACTTTCTTTGTTCTTCCTAGAAGACATTTCGCTTCCCATCCAAGAAGTTGCCTGAAGAAGTGAAACTGAAGAAGCTTCTTAGATGAGAAGTGAAACATCTTCAAGGAAAAATAAAGTCCAGTTGCGTTTTGGGGGAAAAAAACCCTTTGGGACAAACAGGACCTGGATGACTGAGAATCTCCATGGAGATTCAACAATACAAAAAATATATATTAATCCAAAGCTTACCAGCCACCACTTTCTTTGGAGACATTATGAATTAAAGCTCCCCGACAAAATGTCAGCTCATCATCTCTCTTAGCTTGATAGTCGTACAAGGCTTTAACCGTTCTCTGGGGCTTCGAGAAAAAAAAGCAACGGAAAACATTTCAGATCAACAAGTCGGCTGAATTTTGAGAAATGCTAGGAATTGCTTTGATGTTTGAATGGAAAAATTGAAGATAAAGAGTAATTAGCTCCCTGGTGTGTGTGTGTTTTTTTTTTTTTTTGAAGTTGGGTATCACTCACCACAGAAGGTGTTATTTCGGTGGGCTCCACGTACATCTTGACTTCATATAAAGAGCTAGGATCTTTCTCCTAGGTTGAAAATCAAAATAAAACGAGTTACCATCGAAGTCTCAAGTCTTAAGGCATTTTTCCTTGCTTACATTAGCATACAGCAACTGAATATTGGAAAATCTACCGGATTCTCCCTTTCTCCTCACTTTTGGGATATTCCCCTACCCCCCAAAAAATCCAGCACTACTAACGCAAAATTTTGGGGGAACTTTTTTGGTATTTGAGCTATCTAGAAAAGAGAAGCTTTCATAATGACTGATAATTTCATTGTCTTTTAAGATCTAGGTATTTTTTCTTCTTAGTCTTCTGCTCAAAAAAAAAGTACCTGACTTTATATTCAGAGCCATGTTTGTCTAGGTTGCCACCCTAAGCTAATTGTGGGTCCTGATTGTGTTGTTTGATTGCAGCCAGAGTGGTATGTAACACAGAGGATTTTAACAGTCCAAGGTAGAATCATTCAGCATCTCACACATTTATTTTCTCATACAGCCAGAAATGATTTTGCTGTGGCTTATTTTTATCTGCTTGGGATATAAGATAGTTGAGTTTCTTAATTGGGGTCTGAGGCTGGCTGGATTGAAATCCCCACTTTCCAATCTTGTGCTCTTAAAGTGAGTACATGATTTTAGGGACCATTCTAAAGTGATGAATCGCAACTAAAGGATGCAGTGTGTTTATGGCAGCTTTAAGGGATCAACAATTTATCTAGCACCTTGGCTGCATGTCTTCCTATAAATATCGCTATGTTTTTAATTACTATTATTATTGATCTTACAATAATTATTTTAGCATTCTTTATTTAACTTTATGGGGACATGGTGGCTCAGTGGGTTAGGACGCTGAGCTTGTCGATCAGAAAGTCGGCAGTGTGGCGGGTCGAATCCCGAGCGCCACGGAACAGAGTGAGCGCCTGTTACTCGTCCCAGCTTCTGCCAACCTAGCAGTTCGAAAGCACAAAAAATGCAAGTAGAAAAATAGGGACCACTCCGGTGGGAAGGTAACAGCGTTCCATGCGCCTTTGGCGTCTAGTCATGCCAGCCACATGACCACGGAGACGTCCTCGGACAAGCGCTGGCTCTTCGGCTTTGAAACGGACATGAGCACCGGCCCCTAGAGTTGAAAACGACTAGCACACATGTGCAAGGGAACCTTTACCTTTTTATTTAACTTTATTTATAATACAATGAAGAGACTACATCCCTCAATTATCTAATTATCTCAGAACCTAGGAGGGTAGGATGGTAGAAAGAAATCATTAGTTGTCAAGAGTCAATACTGACTCGAAGACAGAGAGAAAGGAAAGCCACACACATGTATATCACAGAATAAAATAGTAAACAGAGCTAGAAGGGACCTTGGAGGTCATCTAGTCCAACTCCCTGCTCAAGCAGGAAACCCTATGACATTCCAGACAAATGGTTGTCCAGTCTCTTCTTTAAAACTTCCAGTGATGGAGCATCTACAACTTTTGAAGGCAAGCTGTTCCACTGGTTAATTGTTCTCACTGTCAGGGAATTTCTCCTTAGTTCTAGGTGGGTTCTCTCCTTGATCAGTTTCCATCCATTGCTTCTCATCCCAAAAATCACAAGTATGACCAAATGCCAAGCTTCCATAAGTGGTTTTTAAGCACCCATCTTAAAAAAGAGGGACCTACCATGCTGTAACGCTCCAGAAGTTCCTCAGTCACTGGATAGCGCAGCCTCATCTTCCTGTACAGGGGGTGCTTCTCATAGTAGTTCACCAGCTCCACTAAACTCTCAAAATAAGCAGAGGTTCCCAAGACAAAGAGACGGCCTTCTTGTTTAATTCGACAATGCTTCACTTTCCCCTCCGCTCTGCAGAAGAAACAAGGATGGCCTTTTTTTAAGGCAATCTGTCTGTGAGCAGGAATAGCCCTCAGAATTCCATATTATTTATGTATTTAATTTAAATCCGGTCTTTTATTAAGGCAGAGAAGATCCAAGACAACTTCCTCCTTCCATTTTCCCTATAACAACCTTGTGAGATGGGTTGTGCTGAGAGAGAGGGACTGGCCCAATGTCACCTAGCTGACTTTCATGGTTAAAGCAGGACTAGAACTCACCGTCTCCTGGTGATTGGCCCAAAGTCAACCAACAGTCTTTCACAGCTAAGGCAGGACTTGAACTCACCGTCTCCCACTTTCCAGCCTGATGCCTTAACCATTAGACCAAACTGGCTCTCTATTTTGCTGACCCTTTGCAAACAGAGATGATAGTTTATGGATGGCTCTATTTCCTGGCATCCGCAGGAGAAGAGGCACAAAATATTTGCAAAGGGAGTATTAGAGGATCTGTTGACTCTTTGAGGTACACCAGGCAAGAAGCACATCCATGAGTAACAACACTACCCTTATTCTAAGGTTACATTAACAGAATCTTGAAAGTCTGAAAGACCTTCTCTCTACTTTCCAGAAAACTACAGATGGTCCCTTCTGAGACATCCTGTGTCCTTTTTCCTTCTGTTGGCTAAGACACCCTTTGCGTGACAGTTGTCTAGGTTAAGACTCTTCCTCCGTGTCCCAAAGTGATTCCCACAGACCATTATAAGATCTTCTAGCTTCTCAAAAATGTTTCCATTCTCCTGGCTGTTCAATCAGCCTCCTACCACACGAGATAATAAGGTTCATCCCTCTTCTTTTCCTACTGACAGCTGGGACAACCTGGATGGGTAATAAATAGCCATGTTTCTCAGGTTCCATCTTAGCAGATTTGGATTGAACTAGGTGTAAACAGAAGTACTTGAGCCGTGGTGGCACAGTGGTTGGAATGCAGTATTGCAGGCTAACACCGTTGACTGCCAGCAGTTCGACCCTGACCGGCTCAAGGTTGACTCAGCCTTCCATCCTTCTGAGGTTGGTAAAATGAGGACCCAGATTGTTGGGGGCAATAGGCTGACTCTGTAAACCGCTTAGAGAGGGCTGTTAAAGCACCATGAAGCGGTATATAAGTCTAAACGCTAGTGCTATTGTTACTTTCATTTTTAGAGAAGAAGAGAGAATCAGCTAGGCTTAACCTGAGACTTACCCATCTCTGCAACTCTGAGGGCTGACTAAACAGATTATCTAACTCAAGAACCCGTGGACCATGACACTGTTGTCATCTGATTAATCTAACAAGCTTTCGAAGCGTATGCAGTAATAGATGAATCAGTGCTTCAGATATCCCTGATATTCATTGTTTTTTTCTGTGAAGTCAGCCACAAGGCCATTCTGAAAATTTATCTAATCGTCATCCCACATGTTCTGTACCAGCCTGCTACCAGCCCTGCAGAAAAAGCAGGGACAACCCCTTTACAAATGGCAAGAGGCTGGAATAAAGCCTGCCAAATTTATTAACATAAAACAGAGCAAAACAAGACACCAACCATGAAACAGGAGCTATCAAACAGGAACTATTCAAGCGGTTGCCTTCAGCAAACCAGCCCTCCCACACATTCCCCTTAAATACAGTTCAGGGCGTGGCCTCTCTCTGCCTCCTTCCGAGGTGCCCCATTGCCTTCCTCTGTTTACTCCTGATTGACTGCCTCCTGCGTCGGGCGTCCTTGAACAGGGCCAGCTGTGGGTCATCTTCATCCACGCTGTCAGGCTCACACAACTGGGTCTCCGTCGTGACCAGGTGGGAGGGGCCTGGCTGAGGGCTCTCATCAGCAAGCTCTCCAACCCCCTCAGCAAGCTCTCCAACTCCCTCAGCAAGCTCTTCAACACCCCCCTTCTCCTCTGAGTCGTCCGACCCAACTGCCGAACCCACAGGCTGACCCTGAATCACAACACCACGTGTCTTATCTTACCTGAAAGTTATGGCATAGGAATCCAGTTCATCTCTCTTTCTTATCAGGAAGGCTCCATCCCTTGGAATCCGCATCAACATGTCTTCTGCTTCTCCACGGCTCAGGTTGCTGTAATACCAACTAACAGAGACAAAGGGGGTTGCAGTTTCAAACTTAAATCTCATTAATAATAGCAAAGAGGGACACCAGAGGGTGAAAGGAGCAGAGAATTCCTTTGTTCCTGAAATCAACAAGTTACTCTTGAATGTTGATACTGTTGGCTTTTTCCTTTCCTGCTGTCTAAATCCAGTCCTTTAGACCTCCAAACCAGTGGTCAAATATAGGTGGGGAGCTAGTACCAAGATAAGGTTTTCCTACCAGCTCAATTCCAGGTGGACTGAGGAAAAAGAAACCACCTCACCAAAAACTACCCCCTTAAACCCAATTTCAAAGGTACAGACAGAAGAACTGTAAGAGTTAATTTGCAGTCGTTTCGGAGGTGAAGAAGCACTGTAAGCAGGGCTTTTTTTCTCATAGAACGCTCAGAACGGAGTTCCGGCAACCTTTTTTGGATGGAACCTTGTAGGGTAGGCAAGGCGGGTTGTATGACATGTGTGAGTTCCGGCACCTTTTTCTTTTACAAAAAAAAGCACTGACTTTAAGAGTTAATTTACAGCTTTAAAGAGAGGACCAAATGAAGACACAAGCCTGGAAGATCATGCCTATCCTCATTATCCAGAGTATAGTCTGATTTAGCAGAGGGGTCTCCAAAATGTGGCAACTTTTAAGACTTTTGGACTTCAACTCCCAGCATTCCCCAGCCAGTATGGCTGACTGAGGAATTTAGTGAGTTGAAGTCCACAAGTCTTGAAGTTGCCAAGTTGACAGACACCTGATTTTGCAGAAAGACAAGCATAGGGTGATGTAAGCTCCAACTACCATTCTAAATCTTATTGTTTTGCCTTTGAGCCATGTTTTATTCAAATTCAGCTAGAAAGCAAGTTCTGGGAGGATATTGGCTTGTGAATCCACTCAAGGACTCTGACCAAACTGTGGGCAGATAAGTTGCCCAAGGATGGGAAGCTTCAGAACGTCCATCTTTTCTCTAAAATCAAACCCTCTGATCTTGTTTCACGCAGGACTGGAGCAGGTGAAGATTTAAACTAGTGGCTGGGAGCTAGAAAGCTGTATCCAGATCGCTTGGTTCATCCCTACAAGTCCCAACAAATGCTATAAAACTTAGCTGATCAAGCTAAATTTGCAACCTAGTTTAATTCTGGTTTGGGGAACCAAAATGAAATGTATGTTTATTCTAGTCTAAAGAGAGAGAGGAGGACCAGGGGTGACATGATAAAGAGACTTCCAATATTTGAGAGGCCGTCACAGAGAAGAAGAGGACAACCTGAAGGCAGGACAAGAAGTAATGGATGGAACTCATGAAGGACAGAACCAAATTTCTTGACTGTTAGAACGATTAATCAGTGGAAGAGCTTGCTTCCAGAAGTTGTGGATGCTCCTTCACTGAAGGTTTTAAGAAGAGATTGGATGGCCATTTGTCCAAAATGGTATAGGGTCTCTTGCTTGAGCAGGAGATTGGATTAGAAGACCCCCAAGGTCCCTTTCAACTCTGTTGTTCTGTATTATTCTGTAATCCTCTGCCTTAAGACAATATTTCTCCATCTAAACCATTTCACTCCTTGGACTGGCAACAAAGGATGAAGTGGGTACCTCAGAGACAGACAATTACCCATGTCTTCCTTTGAACAAGAGGACAAGGGTATGTTGTAATGTTAGACACCTCACACATATAAGAGAGTCAGACGGACAAGGCTGTGGCTTCCAGCTCATGTGCCTATGCCAAGAGGCTCTACCAAGCACTACTTCTCAAAATTTTCTCAAGAGAGAAAAGCCAACCCAAGAAAAAAAAATAACACCAAAAACTAAGCCGGATAAACTGCCAGAGAGACAAAATCCATAAATGGCAAAAGCCTGCGGTCTTAAAAGGAGAGAAAGTAAAGCAAGAGAATCCTCCTCAATTTAACATCTCCCCATTCTCTCTTGGCCAAAGGGTTAAATATCTTAAGAGCTTAGACTGTCCCCAGAAAGTTTGCAGCTCTTTCCAGACTGCTGAGGTTAAAGTTGCCTATTCAAGGCATAATTCAGCACTGTCGACAGTTTAGCTGGCTTTCCTTGTTGCTTTCAATCAAATTCTCCCTCTGCCACCACAGCAAAAGACCAACAGCAAGCTTCAGTATTAAAAATAGCATTTCGCCCCACCCTGGAATTTTTTTTTCCCCTCGGCTCTACGTACTTCTTAGATTCGTGGGGTTTGGGATTCGGGACGGCATCAGTCAAACGCAGCTCAAACTCAGCGCACCGTAAATGGGCTTCTTTGTAATGCTGGATGAGGTCAGAAATGCTGTCGAAGGTGAGGTTGTTGGTCAGGTAATATTTTATCCTGTCTCCATCTGAAGAAGAGCGGATGTGACAGTGTTGGACTCTACCTGATCTCCTAGGACAAATGAGGGAAAAAGAAAGTTTAGTGGGGTTTTTTTTTTAAAAAAGAAGTCTTGTTCTTCTTTCAATTTGTGAACTGCAACTGTTTGCACCTGGAAAAAGAGAAAGGAAGATTGAAGGGAACTGGGTCTCCTCAATTAGGCAGAACAGGAATAAGATGGAGGGCCCCTGGGTGCTCCCTAAGCATGGCTGTTTTTGTGCAGACGTTTCATTAGTCAGCTAGGTAATATCATCAATGCTAGAAGGGAGTGGGGTTTGGGAGGAGTAGGAGGGGAGGGACAGTGGGGTCCTTGGTGCTCTCAGAGTTCAGTTGTTCTCTTGCAGACATTTCCTTACCAATGTAGGTAACATCAGTGCTACAAGGGAGTAGGATTTGTGGAGTGTAGGAGAAGGAGGAGGAGCATTTCATTACCAATGTAGGTAACATCAGTGCTACAAGGGAGTAGGATTTGTAGAGTGGAGGAGGAGGAGGACTATAGGGTCCTCGGTGCTCTCTGAGCTTGGTTGTTTTCTTGCAGACATTTCATTACCAATGTAGCGAGTATCATCAGTGCTAGAAGGGAGTAGGATATGTGGAGTGTAGGAGGAGAAGGAGGACTATAGGGTCCTAGGTGCTCTCAGAGCTTGGTTGTTTTCTTGCAGACATTTCATTTTTTAATTTTTTTTATTTATTTTAATTCCATTTATATCCCGCCCTTCTCTGAAGACTCAGGGCGGCTTACAAGCTTAGCAGTAGCCTTCGTTCTATGTACATGCCTGCTTATTAGGGCTTTCACACACACCCCAAGCGGCATTATTACAAAGTCAGCTGGGTCCTCATTTTACCTACCTGGGAAGGATGGAAGGCTGAGTGAACCTTGAGCCTGGTGGGACACGAACCTGCACTAATTGCAGGCAGCTGGTGTTACTTAAGGAGGCATTAGCCCACTGCTCCACCAAGGCTCTTATGATGTTGTTTTCTTCTTGGTAATTCCTTGATTAGACTGTTTATTGCTTTGACTATATGTGTGAGACAGCAGTTCCTTGACTGAGATAAACAGAGAGAGCAAACCTCACTGCCTTCCAGCACTGATGATGTTACCTAGTTTGGTAATGACACATTTGCAAGAAAACCATCAAGCTCGGAGAGCACCAAGCACCTCACTGTTCAACCCTGAGACACAAATATTCTCATCTAGGATTTCAATGATATATAATGACAATCCTTGACTTACGACTTCAATGGAACCTGCCCATCATGGTTGTAACTCATGATGGCGAGCCACAACCTGATTTTTTTGTGGAGATTGTTAAACAAGCCATGGTTTGCTATGGGCTGCTTTTAGCAAAAAAAAAAAAAAAACAAACCAACAAGAAAATGCCAATGTTGGGCAAAATGTAGGCTAGCTGGTTGAACTGAGGTCCAGACTTCTTAAGTTTGGCAAGTTTGATAAAGCACTGCTTTACTTCCTTAGTCTTGCTTCTAAGGCGGCCAAAACATAAGAACAAATTCAGGAAATAGCTTGCTTAGCTCCTAAACAATCGACTCAGCTAAATCAGGATGTTTTGTTTTTCCACTTCCAATTAAGTATTACATTTCATAACAGGTCGACAGAAAGAGGAGAATTTGGGCACTGGGGGGGGATCCCTTGTGGCTTACATTGAGCCCGATTCAGCCTCCCTAAATTGACTCATGTAACCGGCAGAAGTTTTAGGACATTTCCCCCCCCCCAAATGCGCCGTCCTCCCCAATGAGACAAAACTTGATTCATGCGCCAAAAGAGGATAAAGCATGTTCCAAATGAGCTCTTACCAGAACGAGAGGGTGTAATCTTTTGGGTAGGCTTCGCTCTCCCTGACCAAAAAGGTCCCGTCTTTGCCACCCATCTCAGCACAATATTCCTGCAGAAGCTTTTCGGCTGTCGTCCTCCCTTCCGCCATCTTCCCATGGAACCATTTCTCGCCGTAGTGTAGCTCCGTGCTTTTCGCTTCCTAAAATATAGCGAGGAATATTTCTTCAGTTGGTCCTTCCCTATGGATCACATGCAACTTGTCCTTGACTTACAACCACAGAATTTTGGTTACTAAGCGGTGCAGGAGTTAGGTGAGTCATCACATGACCAGATCGCATTTTATGAGCATTTCTACTGTGGTCATAAAAGGGACGCGGTGGCTCAGTGGGTTAGGACGCTGAGCTTGTCGATCAGAAGGTCGGCAGTTTGGTGGGTCGAATCCCGAGCGCCGCGTAACAGAGTGAGCGCCTGTTACTCGTCTCAGCTTCTGCCAACCTAGCAGTTCGAAAGCACGTAAAAATGCAAGTAAAAAAATAGGGACCACTCCGGTGGGAAGGTAACAGCGTTCCGTGCGCCTTTGGCGTCTAGTCATGCCAGCCACATGACCACGGAGACGTCCTCGGACAAGCGCTGGCTCTTCGGCTTTGAAACGGAGATGAGCACCGGCCCCTAGAGTCAGAGACGACTAGCACGCATGTGCGGGGGAACCTTTACCTTTTACCTTACTGCGGTCATTAAGTGAATCACAGGGTTAAACACATCCGGATTCCCCAATTCATTCTGCTTGCCGGAAGCCAGCTGGGAAGGATGGAAGCTGCAATCAAGTGATTGCAAAACATGGGAACCATTGTCAGTGAGAGCTGGTTGTCAGTTTATTCGAGTTTATTACAATCAAAGGCAAAGAGACCAAACCATGCAACTGTGGGAGGGTGGTGTGACAGTCCTACCTTTGAAGTTTATTTTTCCAAGAGCGCTGTCACTTTGAACCATTGTTACATTTTATTTTTATTTATTTTAATTCCATTTATATCCCGCCCTTCTCCGAAGACTCAGGGCGGCTTACAAGCTTAGCAGTAGCCTTCATTCTATGTATATGCCTGCTTATTAGGGCTTTCACACACACCCCAAGTGGCATTATTACAAAGTCAGCTTAATTGCCCCCAACAATCTGGGTCCTCATTTTACCTACCTCGGAAGGATGGAAGGCTGAGTCAACCTTGAGCCTGGTGGGACTCGAACCTGCACTAATTACAGGCAGCTGGTGTTACTTACATGAATGTAAGTCAAAGATTACCTGTACTCATGAGCAGCTTGGCCAGATTTGATAGGATTGTAATAGTTTACCAATCATTTTTAGCTGCTGGTTGAAATATCACCCACCTTAGAAGCGGGGTAGCTGCTGGCTAGCTTTGATGTAATTTGATTGATTTAATTTTTGATGCGATTTTAATGCTTTTATTTAAATTTTAGATTTAATTTTAACTTCGGATATCATTTTTTGCCTTAATTTTGATTTAAATCTTCCGGAAGTCGCTGTGTGTCAGGTGGCACGTGAACTTAATAAAAAAATAAATAAGTAAAATACATAACACGAGCAGTTTACATACCTTTGGGGGTTCTTCCTCGGCATTCTGTTCTATGTCATCACTGAAGGAGAGCTTTCCATTGGCTATAGCACAATAATGACGAGTCCATTCCTACAAGGCCAAAAATGGTTGAAAGACAACTTTGCCGTCCCATCAGAAAAAAGATAGCAATAAACTCCTCAAAATATCTCTCTCCCTCCTCATTTCTCCATGATGAACGTCAGCTACAAAGGAACTTCTGTGCTAAACGGGAGAAGTAGGATCCTTGTTTACCTGGTCAATGGTGTCCCACATGTATAGTTCCCCTTGTTGTTTCTTTTCCTCTTTCTTATCTTCTGTGTTCACATCTACATCACCTTTGGGTCCCAATTTTTTATGCTGGTGTAAACGAAGAAAGCAATTATGAGAAACGAACACCTTGGATGAGTTCTCCAAGATTTTTCCCTTGAACTTCGGCTCTAAACAACATCCTTAAAAAAGACAATGCCCTGTTCAAACAGTACGAACATCTTCTGCTCCAAGACCAACCACTTCCTCTTCACTTTCCCATGATAATAACTTATGCTGGTCCTTCACTGTTGACCAAGACATGATTTGCTGACCCAATCTGTAGCATAATTTAAGGGCTGGCACACTGTCTATCTTGGGATATGTGGTTATGAGGTAACACTTTCTGTGTAGAGGGGCCTCTGAGGCAATTTTTGATCCTTGGCAACTTATCTTCGGCTAGATTTTTGGATGTGGTCTGCCGCCGTTTTCTTCCTAAGACTGAGAAAGAGGAACTGGCCCAAGGTCACCCAGCTGGTTTTCGTGTCTAAGTTGGGCCCAAAACTCATAGTATCCCTATTTCTAGCCTGGTCCCTTTAACCAGTACACTAAACTGGCTCTCTTATTTGGGTTAGTCTTGATTTCTGATGAGTACATGGGTGAATTCCTGAAGTTTTCCTGGCCACTTTGGGAAGTGGTCTGTCCTTGCTTTCTTCCTACGGCTGTAAGATATGGACTGGGCCAAAGTCACCCGGTAGCTCTGTGCATATAAGGCATGATCTCCTCAAGTACACCACAACAAACTCTTAATGTATCACTTGTTCACCTATAAGCCCGCCAACATCTTTTGAGATTGAAGGCCACTTGGCTTCAGGAATGTCTTAGTTTAGTGAGTTTACAGAAAATCCCCAGAGATACATAGATAGTCCTTACAACCATTCATTTAGTCATCATTCAAAGTTACAAAAGCAACTTTGAAACGTGACTTATGACCATATTTCAAACGACCGTTACAGCATCCCCCATGGGACACACGATCAAAATTCAGATGCTTGGCATGTACTTATGACGGTTGCAGTGTCCCGGGATCATGTGATCGTTTGCGACCTTCTGACAAGCAAAGTCAATGGGGAAGCCAGATTCACTTAATAACCATGTTACCATCTTAACAACTGCAGTGATTCACTTAACAACTGTTGCAAGAAAGGTTGCAAAGCGGGGCAAAACTGTCTCACTTAACAACAGAAATCTGGGCTTCATTGTGGTTGTAAGTTGAGAACAACCCGTAGTCTTATTTATTTTGGAGTAAGGAAAATTTCCAATATTGAATAAATTGGTTTTATCTTTGCTTACATGTATTTCTGCTCAGCTGTTTTAAGTTGATTTTACTGTCCTATCTAATTGATTAATTCTAAATACAGAAAATAACCATGGGGGAATATAAATTGTTCAAGAAACCTACATAAATTTACTGAAAATCAAAGTCTCTGTCTACAACCTGATTGTATATGGCTTACTTACTTTGGAAAATTCCAGTTTCCATTATTGAGGATCTCTGGCACTCAAGCTTAGTATCACAATGGTGCGGAATGCTCAACAAATTGACTTTGAAACATACACATGCAAAAGTCAATTTCCTTTGCTACTCCCAGTGAAATTTTCTGTATTTCCAGGATTTGTTCATGAGAAAGATAAGCCTGCCAAGATGTACACCTGCTTTGTTGCTCAGAATTATTAAGCACAGATGAATTGTTTTACGGTAGGCGGTGGTTAGAAATGAAATTATTCTAATGAATGCTGAATTTCTGATCTGGATGAAAGCTGGCTTTTAACTGTAGCAAATTTAAGGCGTACTGCTTCCGTTTTAATGCCACCATGTGCTATCATTAGATTAATATCACCATATTTTAAAAAAATAATGCATTTGCTGGAAAAAAAGATAACAGATTTCAGCCCTTCCTCTGTGCATAGCTTAATAAAGCTGCTGATCACCAGCTGTAAGCAGAACTGCTAACCAGCAAAAATTGTCAAAAAACATGATCAGGTGATGGGGGGATACTGCAAATGGACGAAAAGATGAGCTGAGTGCCCCAAATGCATGTGTGTGTGTGTGTGTGTATGTGTGTGTGTGTGCGTGTGTGTGTGTGTAGCAACTGGGGTCCACTCTAACTTCAAATCATGCTAATCTACCAGTTGTAAGTCAAGGATCACCTGTACTTACAGACAGGTGGATGGATAGTTATAATGAAACATAGTTATCCTTTGCTGAAACTGTTTTGCAGAGCTTCATAAATTTATTAAAAAGCCATTTTAGAAAAATCTTTCTTAATGTGGCATTGCCTTTCATCATCATCATCATCATCATCATCATCATCAGAAGAAGAAGAAGAAGAAGAAGAAGAAGAAGTTGGAAGGGACCTTGGAGGTCATCTAGTCCAACCCCCCTGCTCAGGCAGGAAACCCTATACCATTTCAGGCAAGTGGCTATCCAGTCTCTTGTTAAAAACTTCCAGTGTTGGAGCATTCACCACCTCTGGAGGCAGGTTGTTCCACTGGTTAATTGTTCTAACTGTCAGGAAATTTCTCCTTAGTTCTAGGTTGATTCTCTCCTTGATTAGTTTCTATCTGTTGCTTCTGTTCACATAGTGTGGTGGGATGGAGGGTTTGTTGTCACTGTGTGTTGGGGGGAGAGAGCACAGGGGGAGGCTCAGCTAATCTCAATGTACACATGTTGTACTTTGACAATAAAGGTTTATTATTCTTGTCCTGCTTTCAGGTGCTTTGGAGAATAGCTTGGCTCCCTCTTCTTTGGGGCAGCCCCTGAGATATTGGAACACTGCTATCATGTCACCCCTCACCCTTCTCTTCATTAAACTAGACATACCCAATTCCATTCTTCTATTACTCCTTTTTTCTTTTCCTCTTTTTCCTTTTTTTTAATTAAGTAAACTTTTAAAAGAATGAGCGGACAGATGGATGAATTGTAGAAAGACAGCACCGTACCAAATCCAAAGCTGGAGAAGAGAAATGAATAATAAATTTAAAAAAAACCCATCTTGGTGCATTTCCTAAATCTTGATACTTTCTACCATCCAGGGAGAAAGTTCTCAAGAACAGGAAACTGCCGTCTCAGTTCCCTTCAAGAGAGCAAGGCAAAGGGAGACAATTAAGCATCCGTGCACTTTATTACATTTTCTTTTTTCACTGCCAACTCCAACTTACCTTGATGATGACTTTTCCTTTCAACTGAGTTGGGGACGGGAGCTGATCAGCACTGGCTTCAACGGGCTTTGCTAGAAGCTGGTCTCCGAACACTTCCCTGAACACCTTTGCGATGTGACGCTGCTGCTCCACGCTGCAATGCTCTTCGATGGACAAGATCACTGGGTACCTTCAGCAAGAGAGAGAAATACTCGTGAAGAGGGTAATAGGAATCCCCTTGGATCCATCATGACTGGGGTAGACTAATGTTTAGTCCAGTGTCTATGGAGATTCTCCATCTTCCAGGTCATGATTGTCCCAAACATGCTTTTTCCAACAGGCAACTGGACTTTCCAAATTTTTCTTTAAAAAAAAAAACATTTTGCTTCCCATCCAAGAAACTGAGCAGGGTGTTGGCTAGAAGACCTCCAAGGTCCCTTCCTACTCTACTGTAGTCTAGTCTAGTCTAGTCTAGTCTAGTCTAGTCTAGTCTAGTCTCGTCTAGTCTACTCTACTCTACTCTACTCTACTCTACTCTACTCTACTCTACTCTACTGTAGTCTACTCTACTCTAGTCTACTCTACTCTATATTCTATTCTTCTGTCCGGTGGCATCCCACCCATACAACATACTCCCCATGGAAGTAGAACAAATAAGATTTTTTTTGCAATATTTTTGGCACCTGGCCATGGTTTTCAAAATATTGTTTGCACTTGAGGTTTGCTGTGTGGCGCATTCTGCTGCATTTTTTTAGCTGCTGTAAAATGTTCTCTCTTCTTGGATGAGAAGCGAAACGTTTTCAAAGGAAAAAAACCCCCAAGAAAGTCTGTTGCGTTTTAGAAAAAAAAAAGCATCTTTGGGTTTAGCCAGGGTTTTTCGTGATATTTGTATCAATTTGGTACTGAGGAAATCGAACAAAGCTTTTATAGCAAAGCAAGTAAGTTTATTCGTTTATTTAGCGTACGGCATCAGCAGAGGTCACGCAATCACTGATATACAACACTAATAAAACACATTGTAAATACAAACACAAATGTTTAAATAAAGCATCAGCAAACAGATGATAGATGATAGAGACAGAGAGAGAGATAAGATAGATGATAGATAGAGACAGATTGAGAGAGAGAAATAATATGTAGAAAATACAACATACAAGATAAAATATTAAAGTAAAATCATGATAAAAATCACCATAATATGGCACCACAGAGTTGCAATCGGATAGATGTTACAATTATTTAATTATAATTAAGTAAGTTACTTCAAGCAATTGACAATAGTCAGGAGGTCACCCTGGATTTTGTGTCACCCAAGTAGAAATTTTGTGAAAGTCTCTTCTAGTCTGTGAGACGACGTTTTTAAATGGCAAACATGCTCGGAAGGTTTAAGAACAAAGAGGGGAATAGTGGAATTCAAAATATATTTGGAGCAGAAAACTCTGAAAAGGATTATTCTTTGGGGTAATTAAAAATGATCAGCACTTACTCAGATGCTACAAATGCGTAGTCCTTGATTGCCTGCACAACATCATCGAATTTAATTTTGGTCGTTCGGGTCCATCCATGATAGATTATGGGCTTCCCCTCGGGACCATCCCAGCAATCCACTAATGCAGACAACCAAAAGTAAAATATTTTAATTGCAACACAGGAAATATAAAGTTAAATAAGAGCATATTTGTAGCTCAGGGGTGAATTGTGAGACCCTTGGTACTTTCTGAGTTTGGT